>NC_073744.1:7519369-7671869 GCF_029784135.1 Toxorhynchites rutilus septentrionalis
ATGAAAATCGATTTCGATTTGAAGTTCGTAAAGCAAAACAATCATTCTGCGTTCAAAGAACATCAGATACCGTTACGAAGCGTTACGCGCGCAGAGCGCTTCTGTGGTGAGGCACACCCCTCGTACAATTTGTTTGCATCATAGCGCACCAACAAAGACAATTGCTCTGCCCCAACGGTAAGTGGTGGTGGAAAGCGAGAAAACCAGAGAGAACGGGGGAACTATAATGTGCCGTAACACAATTATTATTCATATCGTCCGCGTGGCCACGTTTCGTGGCGCGGTGGCCGCGAGAGCGCAGCAGAAAAATGTGTCACCATGCATACTAATCTCCACCGAAAAACAAAAACAAACGATAAACAAACAAACGAATAAAGGGGAATCCACACACTTCTTCCCGAGGGTACCCTCCCCCACAGGTTTGGTTCGTTCTCGGAAATTGTTCGGGACGATATAAGAAGCGATAAATCTTTTGTTGTTACGCTGCGCTATTTACGCTAAGCTCGAGGCTTCTATGGGGACGACGATAATTGTCGATTTGTCTCCCTCTCATGAGGTGCCACTGGGCCGGTATTGACCAAAGAAAAAAAAATCAGAGTATACCAGTCGTTCATTGGAACAATCCGCGAAAAAACCAAAAGTCCTAGGAATCATCTCGGAATTAAACTTTTTCGAAGTGCTCCAAGAAAAAAAAAATAAAGAAAGAATGCTTATATATGGCGGATATAATGCTAAAATCATCGAACGAGTATAATCACAACATCATGAAATATCAATTGCAAAGCATCTCAAAGCATCGTGTCGAACGAGATCGTGCATTCCAGTAAACGATTGTCATTGAAATGTTGCATCGGAGATTGAACAGAATTCTGTCATTATTGATAGATATAAACAGGTATGCTAAAAAAAATGGATGGTTTTTTCTCTTTCCAGAATATTTTTTGACATTGTTTGTTAACGTCTAAATCACATTTCAATCGATACTTCAGAGTTGGAAGGAATTCAACAAATTTTGAGTAATCTTTCATAAAAAAAGGGACGGGTGGTTAATGTCGGGGACATAGCCGAAGAGACGTAGGACTACAACAAGGGTTGTCAATTTAAATAACTTCGAATCGAATATACCGAGTAGTTTTCCTGTATTACACCTCTAATAATTCCCAAACAAATGATTCACCAATTATATCTATATTCAGCATCTTTCGTAGAACGAAAACAAGAAAAAACCCGAAATCGTTTGTGTTGGTGTTAACTATAGCAATGAACACAGCTCTAGCTTTCGGAAAATTTCTTCTTTCCATCCGACTTGTAATGCGTTGTACTTTGAGGTCACTTTCAATTTGGAAGGCATGCCGAAATTCGTAAAAACTGAATGATCTATCGCAAAATCCCTAACCACCAATAAGCCCAAAAACACCTCTAAATTAACACAGGCTCTCCCCAAGCAAACAAAGATCAGTTTAATTATAACATTATTCGGATATCAATCTAGAATGGACCGTATTGTAATAAATACTATGCATCGTAGTATAATAAAACTCTTCTGTGAAAATGTTTGTATCCTCACGATGCCAAAAATCGTGTCCTCATTTGCCATTTTGCCTCATTTTATGTGGCAATTTTCCAAATCGAGAGAGCCATCGCGATTGTCAAAAATGATTGTAACTGTCTGGTCACTCACATTTCGGCTACAATCATTCACCACAACCATCACTCTCGTTAAGAATAGTTGTAAACAGAGCGATCGGCAGTGAGAGGCATCAGAACAAACCATCATTAAGTCAGATGTCAGAAACAGATGAGTGTGTCACAGCTGAGTATTCGGATCGAACGTGCCGTGAGAGGAATTGAGTGGCTATGGTCGGGTTTTTTTGACATTGACGATGATGGATTGCAGCTATGTCATTTTGCCGGATATCAGCAGCAAATAGATGAATTTCACAACTAGGCGCAACTCATTTTTCGTGAGAGAAACTGAGAGACTTTAAGAACATTTTGCGTAGCTTTGAAGTGATGAATTGGAGCGCTGAAATCTAACGGGAAATTACTATAATACAGAATGCGTTGATCTTCTGCTGGAAGATGTCTTCGCTGGTCGCAGCCCACTCCAATATACCAAGAGCTGCAGATCTTCACCACCAAAAATTCAGCGTCCTATTGAGTTCGAATTCTGTATGGAACTCCAAACTACGAGACCTCCAAACGAACTTGAAAAACACCAATTCGCGGTCATAGTCCACCTCTTTACCTCGCGGCCTACATCGTTATCACACTTTACGAGTATTCAGAGCTAAACGAATTCGTACCTTTACCCATAGAGAGTACCAAGAACAGATGAGCTACCACGGTACCAGGTACTTCGTTTTGGTAGGGTCCATGATAAGCACAATTCCTGCATTCTTCCATAGCTCTGCGGCCGGTTGATACTACCTATATATATGATACTATATGTTTATCGCGAAGCATAGAAGCAGGTGAGACTCCATGATGATCTGTCTTAGTCTTCAGAAGTTAATAGTCGAGTCGGTGGCACTTCTTGTTTGTAGATAGGGCATATGAGCCCTTTTTAATTTCATGCTATAGTTTCATTCTTCATTCTTCTTTCTTCATTAAAAAACGTTAAAGTCGTTAAAAAACGCATCCAAACAGCTAAAACGATAAATTCAGATTGTTTTCCGTGACTTTTTGGGACCAGCTGGATGCGAGAAAAGAACTGCGATCATTGGCATATTGAAGTTCAGGTAAATTCTATTGAATGATCAAAGCGTGTAAAGCGTATTGGGTGCAATAAACGTGTTTAAAAAAAAAATGGTTTCCTACTTGTACACCTGGTAATATATCTTCCTGAATCTGTCATATGTGGTGTTAAAAGTCTAAGCTTTCTCGAACGATTCAACTGACCAGGGAATCTTAAGCTGGACTCCTCATAACCCACAAAAATGTACATCGGTTAAAGTTTTCGCTTCACAGTAGAATTCTTCTCATTCGAATATCCAAAATCGAAAGTCGAAAAAAACAAGATTCAGAAAATTGAAAAATTCATCAATTAACCTATTTTATGCCAAGCGTTCGAAAAATTGAACAGCAACTTTGATTTTTTTTCATGGCATTGGCAACCATATGGTAAGATTTTGGCATCAAATTATAGCATAGTCTATTAGCTACCACTTCCTATCAATTTCATGTAATTTTGTATAACTTTATTGGGCAATAATCGGTTTAAAGCAACTATGTGCGGAAAGTACATAACCTTACCTAATCTAAAAAAAAACAAAACCTTACAAAAACTCAAAGATTTGAAATTTTTTTCTACAGTATTACTTTGTAAAATATCACACATTGTGATGTAGGAGAAAAACCATTGGATTGAACGTTCTACAGGAACAAAAATGCAGATTTTGACCAATGTTTTCATTTGGCGATTTTTCGATTTTTTGTCATTTTCCGGAAAACGGAAGAACGGAAAAAAATGTTGAAGATTGGGGTTTCTGTAATGCCAATAATCAAAATTACACCAGTGACTTTTGTCAGAAAAATAATTTGTACACCTTGGTCGTTAATTGATTGATAAATTGAAAAATTATAAAATTCAAAAGAATGCAAAAATTCAAAATATAAGTGTTAAAGTGGAGAAAAGTTTAAGCTTTCTCTAACGAAATAACTGACAAGGGAATCGAAAAGAAAATTGAAAAGTATAGAGATTAAAAAATTGAAGAAATCCTAAATAATAAAAAAAAAATCACGAAATTTTAAATTTATTTAAAATTTTTACCCAAGAATAAAAAAAATCAAATAATTGAGAAAAAAAATAAAAAAAGGGTCGAGAAATTACAAAAAAAAAATCGAAAAATTTAGAAATCTAAAAAAATATAAAAATGGAAAAAATCTAAAATTCAAAGAATGGAGAAATCGTTTGGTTTGGAAAATGAAATTTCAACAATTCGGAACATCGAGATATCAAAAATCAAAAACGCGTACAACGCAATGAAGGACGAACAAAAAAAACGTCATTTGTGTGAAGTTGCAGTGCATTATTTTTGTCATTTCCTGAAAAAAATCAGCTGGTAGTGATCGTTGCTCATCGATGTTTACAAAGAATGTGCTCTATCGAAACGATCATAAAACACTGATTTTGATTTGGATGACAAAGAATGTAGAAGGTCACCGATAAGTTTTTCCAAGACATACGATCGAAGGCACCTGCCTCTGTAACTATCACTGGGGAACAGTACCGACTACAATTAACCCTCGTGTACTCGCGCGCAAAATCATAACTCTCTTTTAAGGAGCCACAGACCGTACGTATCTCTGTAATATTGCTACTGCGTACTTTTAAGGTGTTTTTTTATCTCATCTGTTCGTTTTATTAGGCTCTTTAGCAACTTAGCTGTAACAGAGCCGAATTTGTTCGTGTACATTTTTATCTTAGGAATTTTTCTGTATATTACGCAGTATCTATTTAGGCGTAAGAGTATTCCTATCCTATCGATACACATGTCGCCTTTTTCGGCACAAGAATATTCCTATTGTTCGAATGTTCACTGTTGAATCATACACAGCGGTACTGTTGATAAGAGGCTTCCATTGTTGTGTTATTAATAGTACCAATTACCGATGCAGCAGAACGTGATGTGAGCGTTAAGGGGCTGGAATTATTTCTATCTATCTTTAGAAAATGATCGATCTTGATGGATCTGTTTTCTAAACGGCATAGAGATCGATTCACTGATTTTATCGGTACCAAAGAATCGATTTTGCAGAATAGATCTTTGGAAAATCGAATGCCTTTTTTACAACTTATTTACTTGTTCTATATAAGTGTTGGCTTTTCTTTAAACATGGAATTAACATTTCACATTTATATTCAAACTTCAATGGTATTTCATTTTGATTTGAGAATGAAGGTCCCAAAAAAAACTTGAAAGCCCAAAAAAAATTAGTTTCCAGGACATTCATTTTGAACCGTCATGGAATTATATAATTAAATTAATTAATTGAATGCTATTAAAAATTCGACGAATGATATTCATCCAGAACTCCGCTGACAATAATCCCGTTGAATCCAACCGTGTCATACGTCTGACATTTAGTCGGAATATTTTATGAAAAACAAATTAACGATTTTTTTGTACGATCAAAAAGATCGGAATGATCGAAAAGAAAAGATCGAATTTCGCTATTTTTTGGAGTATAAAGAATCGACCCGAAAAATCGGAAAACGGAGAGGAAAAGATCGATCTATTGATACAAGATCGTCCAGTCCTATATCACTAATTTGACATCCTCGAAATCTATCCATATGTTGACATTAAGTTTATAAAATTTGTCAGATTAATGGAGATTGAAATCGATGTATACTGAAAAAAACTCTTAGATCGGAAAAATCGAAGGAAAAAGATCGATCTTCACAATTTTTTCGCGTACAATCAATCGATAAAAAAAATCGGAAATCGAAATGAAAAGGTCCATCTTCTGAAAATCGATCTAGGATCGCCCAATCCTAGTTAGAATAACACACAAAGATGGTCAATAAAGGGCCCATTGTGAGCCATTTTCTTGAAAAGGTCTGCAGTTGCCCAAAACGTCCAAAAGGGTCAGTCAGACTTTCATTCTCTTGAGATATTTACGCCTAAGACTTTCAAAGGGACTAGGCTCAAAATAGGTTTCCTGCGATTTTTATGAAATTTTGGCTACGGATGGCCTAAATTTCAAATTTTGGTGGTCTAACAAATGGTATAATTAGTATCAATGGGATTTGCCGTGTCGTTTTTTGAGCGTCTGACTGGCATCAGAAGCACGAAGTACCAATCGCAAAACCATCATTAGAACAGGAAGAAACACTAATCAGACATGAGCATTCCATTCTGGGGCCCATAAATTACCATCACCACACCTATACTGCAAAAAAAAACAGGGATAGGCAAAAATTACGCTCCACTTGATGTAGGCTAATAAATTGCACTCGTGAAAACAAACAGCCTCATTACGGTTCATTACAGCGCAATTTTGCTGCTGCTGCTGCCGAAAGCAGAGTTCCACTCGCGTGTTTTTGGGCGCCCGCACACACCCCAACAGCCAGGATCCAGAACACTTCCCACAGATAAAGTAGAGAAACCCTAACAGCAATAATCTTTAGGCGCACGGAAACGACGCAGCTGCTGCGAGAGAACGCGAGCAGAACAACGAACGAACGAACCGAACAAAAAAAAAATGTTTGTGTAACCCTAATCTTATCCTACATAGCATGGCTAAAGCTTCAAGTATAAATCCAATAAATGGGAAGGGAAGGCAAAAATATGTGTCTGGGTACAGGTGAAACGGGAGAACAGAATCACAAGAGAGATTGGAGTTTAAAAAGAAAAAAAACAGTGAATGAATGAATTGAAGAACAAACCAAAAAAAACCGCACACAAAAATAAGATTGGTAGGTCGATTATTAATTCTGCTGATTGTGGGTTTTTTGTTCCCCTGGCTCTCTTGTGTCCGGCTACTTTCCCGATCCATCCATCCCCGCCCGAAACACCCAAGGCGTCAGGCGCAAGTATATCTAGATTTAATTTGTCTGCCCGGTATCTCGCGCACCCCATTTCCTCCTACATCCAAGGTTTGTGTTGTTTATTTGCTTCAATTATTATCTACTCATCTGTGCCTATATGCCTAAAACCTAACAATGCTAATGAGATGGGCCTGGGCCACGATCCGCGGTCTTTTGCTTACTGTTTTTTCTGAGCGGCGCTGGAGCAGAGCTACTCTTGAACCGGAAGTAGTTTACGATCGTTACTCCAAACCATATCGAAGCAGCTGAGTACTTCGCATCCACGATCTGCGTCCGGCACGAAGATGAAAGGTTGATGATCGCTGAACAGGCTGCTGCTGCTGCTGCTGTTGGTGGTGTTGACGTTGGGGTAACCAACGGTCGAGGAACCGCCGGTGCCACACGACGATACCACCGACGACGAAGATGATGTTGATGGTGATGACGACGACGGCGGCGGCGGCGGCGGCTGTAGATTCTTGCTCCGGATATAATTCACACCACTACCGTTCCCGTTACCACCGAGAACGTTATTATTAGCATTATTGCCGACACTGTGACCGCTACTAATCACTAGCCCCGGCGCCGTTAGGCCCTCATCGAAGAGCAGATTGCTTAATTTGCTGATGTTATTCACACTGAACAAGTTATTTCGCGATATCGCGTCAAAATTCACAAACAAATCGGCACTGCCGCCGCTTCCTTCGGATCCTCCGGAAGCGCAACCACTGTTGTTACCACCACCGAACACAACGTCGGAGAATGCCGAACCACTGTCAGAACACCCACCGGACGAGGAAGACGACCTCGTTCCTCCTCCCCCTCCTCCACCCAGATCTAACCCTTCGTTCAGCTTCTTCGTGAGCTCACTTATCAGCAGCGAATCGGCGCTATCACTAGCGTTGGAATTGACACTACCGGGGCTACCACTGTCACTAATACTGTTTGCACTTCCAACACCGCCACCTGCCGTCGTCGGAAACTTGAACTCCTTCGAGCTATCCACCGGCGTTAGGAACAGCTCCCGGTTGACGCTACTCAGGATATCCTCGGAGCAGAACGTCAATCCGCTCAGCAAATCACACCCCGAATCTCCCGAATCGCTGAAGCTGTCCTTCCTGCTGGAACCGGATCCAAAGTCGTGATTGGACTGCAGTTGACCACCGCTGTTCTGCAACTGTTGCTGCTGATGTTGTTTCTGCTGCTGATGAAGATTGTTGTTATCCAACGAATGCATCGAACTTCTCCATTCGCTCCGGAAGGAGTTGCTCCTGTTGCTCCCGATTACTCCCACGTCCTTTGCGCGGCTCAGCTCGATCTCGGCGCTGTTGTCCGAGCAGGAACGCCGCAGTGGGAAGGCCCAAATTTTCCCAAATGGATCACACAATCGACACGAGCAGGCCAAATTGTTGATTCCCGAATCGCTGGAATCACTGTTGCTGCCGCTAAAGTGTTGTGGCTGCGGAAGCTGTTGCTGTTGCTGCTGCTGCTGCAACAGTAGCGATTGCTGATGCTGATGTTGTTGGTTCGCCTGGGTCAGCTGCTGCTGCTGCTCTCGTATCAACGCGTTATAATCGAAGGATCCTCCGGCATTGGCCATCAATGCAATCTCATGCAAAATGTCTCGCGTTGATTCGTCCAGAAGCAAAGCGCTCGCCGGAAGCTGCTGGCTCGTTTGGGTTGAATCAACGATGCAAGCTGATGGTGTGGCTGCTGCTGTCGTTGGAGTTGTCACCGGGGTGACATTCTGGACGTTTGGTTTGCGATCCTTCTTCCTTCGTTTGCGCGGTTTTATTATCCGTGGCAGACAGGTATCCGACGAGGAGGATGAAGACGGGGAGGAATTTGTGGGTCCCGAATGTGGGCCACTTTCATCACTTGCCACCGACAGGGTGTCGTTGGGATGATGGGTCACCATCGGGCCGAACTGTGGAGATGCAGCATTTTGCGTGATCTTTGCCTGATGCAAGTGGTTCAAAGGCACCTTGTTCGGCTTGGAGATGCCTGATTTGTTGGGTCGATACTGGCGATTGTTGGACAAAATTAGGGGTGCACCATGGGCGTGAAGGGCCAACCGGGACATAGCGCTCTCGTCAAAGTCCGCTGGCTTGCTCGCTTGGTAGAGATTCACCGGCACATTCTGATTGACCGATTGATTGAATTTACGCGGTCTACGAGTGGCAGTCGATATCAGAGGAACTCCGGTCCAACCGCTCGCGTTATTGTAGCAGCCTACCATGAAGTTGTGGGACGGTCCGTGTCCCTGATGCAATTGGGGAACCGATTGCTGTTGCTGCTGCTGCTGCTGTTGATGTTGGGCCACTTGTTGCTGCTGATGGTGCAAAAGTTGATGCTGATAGTACCCATTTGGATGTGCGTTCTGATTTGCTTGTTGACCAAGCAACTGCTGCTGGTGCTGCTGAACCGGATGCGGTGGCACTATATATCGATTAATGTATCGATCCATACACGTGGATTGAATTGGATTGTTCATCATAAGCCGCACGCATCGAGGATCTTCCGATTCCAGTTACAACAAATCACTCAACTAAATGTTCGATCGACATTTCATAATGTTTCACAGTCCTTCAATAAATTCTGTTCAGAACACAAACACAATATTCCACACGCGTGCCGCTTCTATATTGCAACTGCTCCAAAACTGTTTCAAAACCACATCGCACTCCAACCGCAACGAAAGCCGGCGAGCAACTACTAAACGTCTGCACTTCTGAGCTAAGACACTCTCCATCAGACGCACCGCGCCGAACTCATCAAACTTCGGCACCCGAACTCAGAGAGAGAACGCGAAACACTCGCGCTCCGTCCCGGCTTCCAAAAGTGTAAACAAACCGCACATTGTGGCTTGTTGAGAGTAAATATTGAAACTTTTTCTTTCAACCCTCGTTCTCGGGTGCGCTCGAAAGCACTCAATGACTCACCGACGGCAGTAACTCACGACGCGAATGACAAGCCCACCATCGCCACCACCACCGTCGTACGCGAAGAAAGCGGAAAACGTGATCGTGCGACAGCAGCAAAAAAAAAAGTGTAATGTTACGTAAACTGCTGCACACGCTGCTACTTTTTTTGGTGTTGTTGTTTTCATTTCGAAGGGAAAAGCGGATAGAGAGCCATCGGAGCCACCTCTTCGCTACCACCACCTATTGGCGATATTTTATTTTGCGGCCGCGCTGATGGACATTTACCTTTTTCACTTTCGAAAGTGAAACAGTCAACAAATGGGAAAAACAACTTTAGGATTTTGATCCGCTGCATCCACTCTTCTCGTTGTTGTTGTTGTTGTTGTTGTCGTTGGGAAGTACTTCGTATGCGCAATGCACAATGTCAGCGGCGATGACTACAACAGTTTATTTGTGGGAACATTATGTAATTCGGGACCATTGAATTGGAAATTTTCTCTATTAACATATCTTCTCCGTGAATTAATCACCCTTTTTCCGGGAGTTCGATCGAAACTTGGCTTCCGATAGAATTCGTATTTTGCATTCTGCAATCCGTTCGTGCTGTGTAGATGTGACAATCTTGCCTTGACGTAAAATAAACGACAAAATAATTCATCCGCGTCTGTGAATCAGATAGTTTAAAATTGTTGAAATTTGGATGAAAGTAATTATTTTATGGTTTTGTGATGATTTTTTTAGTATTTCCATGAAACTTTATCATTATAATGTTAAATCTTTTCCAGGCACAACTTTCGAAGGAATTTTTTTCACCACCTAAAGAAATTGTGATGCTCTTTTGAATTAGAAGTTTTTATTTTACAAGTGTGTTCATTCCACCCAAAATCCAATACCGTTTACGCTACACGCAAACGGAACACGTAGCTTAATTCCATTAAGTGAGAAATGTGGAATGCGGATACGATTTCCGATCGAATCTTGCTCCAAACGTGACGAGCGGATTGCAGAATGCAAAATTGCGTTCCGTTAGAGTGATTCTGATTCGTTCGCATTCTAGGACACCATTATCTATAAGGTACACCGGGGCAAGTTGGAACGATTTTTTCGAGGTTCAAACTGAAAGTTATCTTAAAAAATCACTAATTTGAAATCTGTTTGCAGCATATAAAAGGTATAACAGATGACTTCAGATAAAAAATAAAAAATTCACACTGGATGTTGATAGTTTTATACTTGATTTAGCTGGTTCTTTCGACGCAGCTTGGGTCGTTTGCTGAGCAATCTCTGGGGGAACTTCACACAAATTACTCGCGACGCGGACACAGAACAATGGTGGACACAAAATGACGGACTATTTGGTGAAAAAGCACGTTACATAGTCACTTTAATCGGATGGCGGAAAAGAAGATTTACACTGGGAAAACCTAACACAAAAATAATGAAATCCGCAGTTTGGACGGCCACACAATAATTAAACTTATTATATAAATTCTGTACATGTACTGTTTTTTATTATAATTTTTTTTTTGGTTTAAATTTGGCTCGAGCTCACCGGTTCGTTGCGTTGGTGCACTTCCGGGATCTTCTGGGCTGGAACTCATGACGGGAACGGGGCGGCTTCGGCTGGACAGGATACTGGATGACGATCACAAGACGGGAACACCTTTCACAACGTGGCGCGGCCTGATTTTCTGGTGGCCGGCCACATTCATAAGCCTGGGTGTCTAGATGGCTTTTTCCAATTTTCCACACTCACAAAACTTGTGAAAACTAATGTGGTTATTGTAACCGGTTCCGGAACTACTTTTTGGGAGACTAGCAATATCGTATTGCTAGCTCACACACACGGACAGTCGCTTCCCTTCTGAGTTTTGGGGATTTTTTTATTTTTTTTTTATTAAATCGTTTATTTTTACAGGCTCAGTTTAAAGGAGCCAAACTCCTATCTGTATTGTTACAAGTATACATAATCATTTTTCATTAATTCTAGTGTTAATGAAGTAGAGAACCGATTACTCGCGGTTTGCTCGAGTTTAGAAGGGTGACATTTTTTTCAGGAAAAGGAAGGGATATAAGGATATGTTGAAAATGTTCACACTCACATTCGCACTCACATTCATCATACTCAATTCTTAAGCCTATCTTATATCTAACATGTATTTACATTTCACCTTATTCTATTGTTAGTAAGAAGGGATTTGATTTCTCGCGAAGGAAAAGGAAAAGGAGAATATAAGGATATAAGGACAATCAGACACGAAGATCGATAGCTTTTAGGAAGACATATATTTGGGACATGTAATCAAGGTCTAACCGAGCCAACACATCTCTCACCGGCACATTGGGCTGCCTTCCTCTAGCCCGAAGAGAGTTTTCTAAATTCGATCTGGCAACAAGATACTCCTCGCACGACCAAACAACGTGTTCGATGTCGTGGTAACCTTGGCCACAAGCACAGATATTGCCATCGGCAAGATTAAAACGAAAGAGTAGCGCGTCTAACGAACAGTGATTGGACATGGGTCGAGAGAAGGTGCGAATAAAGTCCCGACTCAAGTCCAGACTTTCGAACCATGGTTTGAGGCTAACCTTAGGGATAATCGAGTGAAGCCACCGACCCAATTCATCTTCGTTCCACTTACGTTGCCAGTTAACGATGGTATTTTTACGGACTAAAGAATAAAATTCATTGAAGGCGATTTGACGCTGATAAATATCGCCTTCAATTGCACCTACCTTTGCCAATGAGTCAGCCCTCTCATTACCCGGAATTGAGCAATGTGAGGGGACCCAGACAAAGGTAATGACATAACAGCGTCTGGTTAAAGCACTCAAAGTTTCTCGTATTCTCTCAAGGAAGTACGGCGAGTGCTTTTCCGGCCTCACTGAACGGATAGCTTCGACAGAGCTAAGACTATCCGTTACAATGTAATAGTGTTCAACAGGTCGTGAGGCGACGCTGTCCAGCGCCCAGTGTATTGCTGCCAATTCAGCAATATACACTGAGCAAGGATTCTGAAGACTGTGGGAGGTGCTAAAAAATTCGTTGAACACTCCAAATCCTGTGGACTCATTCATAGAGGACCCATCAGTAAAGTACATATTATCACAATTGATACGCCCATATTTTGCATTGAAGATCGTAGGAACGATCCCCGATCGATGATAATCTGGAATTCCATGGATTTTCTCCTTCATGAACAGATCAAAATGTACAGAGGAATTGATGTAGTCAGGAAAACAAACACGGTTGGGAATATACGAAGAAGGATCAACCTGCATGGAGATGAATTCATGATATGAAGTCATGAATCCAGAATGAAAATTTAGCCCGATCAGCTGCTCAAAATTTCCGATCACCAATGGGTTCATGACCTTACACCGGATGAAGAACCGAAGAGATAATAAATTGAAGCGATCTTTTAGTGGGAGCAGGCCTGCCAAAACCTCGAGACTCATGGTATGCGTTGAGGGCATACATCCCAACGCGATACGGAGACAAAGATACTGAATTCGCTCGAGTTTAATGAGGTGTGTTTTGGCAGCTGATTGAAAACAGAAACTGCCATACTCCATCACTGAGAGAATAGTTGTTCGATACAACATTATAAGATCTTCGGGATGGGCTCCCCACCAGGTGCCGGTAATTGTACGGAGAAAGTTTATTCTTTGTTGGCATTTTTTACTCAGATACCTAATATGGGCCCCCCAAGTACATTTGGAGTCGAACCAGACCCCAAGATACTTGAATGACATAGCATGAGTGATCGGTTTACCCAAAAGTTGAAGCTTTGGTTTTGCTGGTCTATGCTTCCTAGAAAAAGCCACCATCTCTGTTTTCTCCGTGGAGAATTCGATCCCTAGCCCAATGGCCCAGGTTGAAAAATTGTTCAAAGTATCTTGTAAGGGTTCTTGCAGGTCGGATTCTTTTGATCCTACGACAGACACTACTCCATCATCTGCAAGTTGTCTTAAGCTGCAATTTTGTGTAAGGCAATTGTCAATGTCGCTTACATAGAAGTTGTACAAAAGGGGGCTTAAACATGAGCCCTGAGGGAGGCCCATGTAAGAGACCCGACTTACTGCCGAATCTCCGTGAGAAAAATTCAAATGTTTCTCACAAAGCAAGTTATATAACATAGTATTCAATAGAGGCGGCAGACCCCGAGAGTGTAATTTGTCTGACAAAACCTCTATTGAAACTGAATCAAAGGCCCCCTTTATGTCCAAGAATACTGAAGCCATTTGTTTTTTTTCGGCGTAAGCCATTTGAATTTCTGAAGAAAGCAACGCAAGACAATCATTCGTCCCCTTGCCCCTGCGGAACCCATATTGTGTATCTGAGAGTAGGCCATTCGTTTCAATCCATCGATCAAGGCGAAACAAGATGATTTTCTCCAACAATTTCCGTATACAAGACAGCATTGCTATTGGGCGGTACGAATTGAAGTCGGACGCGGGTTTTCCGGGTTTTTGAATAGCTATAATTCGCACTTGTCTCCAATCATTTGGAACAACATTATGCTCCAGAAACCGATTGAATAAATTCAACAAGCGATGTTTCGCCACATCAGGGAGGTGTTTCAACAAGTTGAACTTAATTCTATCTGTTCCTGGAGCCGAATTGTTACAAGAAAGGAGAGCAAGAGAGAATTCTACCATCGAAAACTCGGAATCAAGATCGCACCTATCTTGTGGTATATCTCGAACAATTTTTTGCACAGGAACGGAATCGGGACAAACTTTCCGTGCAAATTTAAAAATCCATCGATGTGAATATTCTTCGCTTTCATTCGATGAAGAGCGATTTCTCATGTTTCGAGCCACTTTCCATAATTTTTTCATTGACGTTTCTCGTGACAAACCTCCCACGAAAGTTCGCCAATAAGCACGTTTTTTCCCTTTGATCAAGTTTTTAAATTGATTTTCAAGGTCCAAATACGTTTGAAAATTCTCAATGGTTCCACGTTTTCGAAAAGCTTTAAATGCGTTCGATTTATCCTGATAAAGCTTGGAACTTTGGCTATCCCACCATGAATTGGGAGGCCTTCGATGAATAGTGGAGCCTGGGATGGGTTTCGTTTGAGCGCGAACCGCGCTGTCATAGATCAAACGAGAAAGGAAGTTATACTCCTCCAATGGAGGCAAACCATCTCTGGAATTGATGGCTAGAGCAATCGCGTCCGCATATTTTTTCCAGTCAATGTGTCTTGTGAGGTCATATGCCATGTTTATAGATTCAGAAGAATTCGACCCAATGGTGATGGAAATTTTGATAGGCAAGTGATCACTACCGTTGGGGTCCTGGATTACATTCCACTTGCAATCTAACGATAGTGAATTCGAGCAAAGTGAGAGGTCAAGAGCACTTGGGTTAGCAGGAGGTTTATGTACACGTGTTGTTTCCCCAGTATTCAAAACGGTCATATTGAAGCTGTTACAAAGGTCATATATCAACGATGAACGATTGTCGTCGTACTGTTCCCCCCAGGCA
Organism: Toxorhynchites rutilus septentrionalis; assembly: GCF_029784135.1. Classification (NCBI taxonomy): domain Eukaryota; kingdom Metazoa; phylum Arthropoda; class Insecta; order Diptera; family Culicidae; genus Toxorhynchites; species Toxorhynchites rutilus. The sequence goes on from NC_073744.1 coordinate 7,534,323, forward strand.
GTTCCGTGAGAGTTGAAGTCTCCCAAGATCAATCGTGGCTCAGGAAGGAGTGAGCACATGTCAACAAGTTGCTTGCGGCTAACCGCAGCTCTCGGAGGCCAATACAAACTGACAATACAGAGGTCTTTGCCTCTGATGTTTGCATGACAAGCAACAGCTTCGATCCCTCCAATAGGTGGAAGGTCAATTCTAAAAAATGGGTGGCACTTATTAATCCCCAATAGTACCCCTCCGTATCTGTCATCGCGGTCCAAGCGTATTATATTAAAATCGTGGAAAGAGAGATCATTTTGAGAAGAGAGCCAGGTTTCGGACAGAGCAAAAACATCACAATTGAATTTATGAATTAGAAATTTGACAGTATCCAATTTAGGGAGAGACTACGACAATTCCACTGTAAAACAGTGATATCTCCGACCTCTCTATTTAAATTAGACAGCAAGAGAGATAATCATTGCAAGAAGGGGCCATGTTTGCATCAATTGCAGCAAAATTGTCTTTAACACTGGAAGCATTGAGATGACAATGGTTCTGATGGAGTCGGAAACGTTAAAACACGTGAAGATTTGATCCACAAGGTCAGTCAACTTTATAAATCCCGATTGGGAAGTTGAACTAGACGGAAAAGCAGGGACAGTTGGGGTTTTTGATGTCCCCTCGAGTTCTGGGCCGTTCAAAGGTGAACCATTCCCACGGAAACCAGGAGGAACCTGATTTTGCTTGTCCGCTGCACTCGATTTTTTAGACATGCTAACAGGGGGTATAACCGGTGGGGCTTGTCCTTGAACTTCGGGAGTGGTCACATTTTTGCGCCGGGGATTCCCTTGGAAAATGAACGGTGTGCCCCCGTTAGCTGTGTCCGCTTCCATTTCGTCAACGGGCAACGTGGCGAAGACATTTTGAGTGTTGATTGATTGTTGTTGGGCAAGTGGAGAAGCGCCCTTTAAAATATCCGCAAAAGTGCGTTTTGAGCGTTCCTTCAAAGAGCGCTTCTGTTTCTCCCAGCGACTCTTGTAAGTTTCACAAGCTGAGAGCACGTGTGGGGATCCCCCGCAATATGGACACTTATGCTCAGTCGCACTGCAGGATTTCCCCACATGTTGCTCTCCGCAAGTTGCACAGCGCTCCTTGTTGGCACAATAATCTGAAGTGTCACCAACTGACTTGCATTTGTTGCAAGTCATGGGCTTTGGCACGAAGAGTCGCACAGGCAGTCTCAATTTGTCCACCATGACGTAGTCAGGGAGGGCCGAACCAGCAAAAGTTACTCGAAACGAGTCTGACGGCGTGAATTTCGTTTTTCCCTCTTCTTGGGATACTTTACCTAGTTGGCGACTGTCCAAAATTTTAACGCCCACCAAAGGGAGTCTTTTGAATTTACCAACTCCTTCTTTTATCAATTGGCACGTCAGACCCGTTTCAGTTACCACCCCCGAGATTTCTACGTCATGGGAGGGCACGTAGGCACGATACTCTAGGGTGAACCTCTCGTCGATCACAATTGCATTTGCGTGTTTCCGATCACTCACGACAACACGCAGTTTGTTCGGCCTAACCTTAGAGATTTCGACCACGGAGGAATAAAATCTTGCCAGATCTTTCGAAACCTGAATGACATTAATAGATTTTCCTTTAGGTTTGGGCCGGAAAAAAACAACCCATGGACCAGCTCCAGGTGCATCGTCTGGATAGACCTTGACACGAGGAGAGGAAACAACTGAGGGGGAGGACGAGGTCGATTGTTGAGCGGGAGCGGGATCAGTAGGACTGGGAGGCAAGTTCGGGAGTTGAACGGAAGCGGGAGATTGAGGGGGCGAAGAGGATAAGTTTGCCAATTTTCTTGAGGGGGGCTTGTTGAGGTTAATTAACTCTTTCTCTGAAGAGACATCTTCTGAGGGGGGAACGCGTTTGAGCGACTTCCCAGCCCCCGTTGTAGCTAGTGAGGAGGAAACAGTAGTTTCAATCTCCATTTCAACTTGACCTTCTGCCATTACGGCAGATATGAAATAATATAATTTTGAATTCTTCTATCTTCCTAAACCTAATATATATATTATACCTAAATCGCACACCAATGCGAATGAAATGAAACGGTGTCCCAATCGAACCGCGTGGCAATCGCTCGGTACAGCTGCAACGGTAAATCGCACCACCACACGATGATGGAATCGATGACGATGATAAAGCACACACAGCGATGATACGGCACACGCACCGCGCCCGCGGTGGAGAACTTGTTCCTCACGCTGGTTGTGATTGCTGCTCTTCTCACTCGCGCAATAAAGAGAACCCCGTTAGGGCGAAATAACTTCACCAGCCACTGATAACGGTATAATCTCCACTATATGATAGACGCGAACAAATTTGCGACCGATGTCTTCGGACTGCGCGAGCTGAATGAGTTTTGGGGATATCGTTTTCAAATTTCTGGCAGCTATCACAACTGCGTCCGTACTCCTTAAAATCTTCGCGAAGACTCCCAGATTCTCTTTCATTTTTTACTCTCAACGCTTTTTTTTTCTTTCCAAATTCTTTGCTTGTTCAATTCTTTCAAACTATTCAAGCTTTTGACCTTATTCAGGTTCCCTGGTACTTTTCCATTAAGGCCTGTTTCCAATGCCGACGCCCTATCCCTCTTTCGCTGCGACGACGATGAGACACACGATGGTTACTCCGACAATACAAACACAACTTAATACTATTGGTTTCGGTTGGTGTCACGACTAATAAATAAACATCTAAGGTAGCATGCTATACCTGGACAATTAAACCTAGCACTTGCTTTCCGCATATAAATGAATAAACAAACAATGAACTGAATAAACCAAACACGCAATTGTAAATAAACTTTGAATGTATAAATAAATAAATAAATAGATAACTAAATAAATAAGTAAATGAATATATAAATAAGTAAATAAATAAATAAATATCTTTCTTCCCTACTACTAAATAAATAAATACAAAAAAAACTAACTAACGAAAAAATAATCTATTGTGAAACACCAACCTGGGGGTCTGCGATTAACTGTTTTTTTTGGTTTATTGCAAAAATTGGACTCATACCTCATCTTTTCTACGACAGTTAATCACAGACTCCAAATACTACTTTTTTTTTATTGTCATTTGAGAAATAACATTAAGTCAAACACAAGATGTGGACATGAACTGTAAATTTCTCAAATGACAAGACAGCACAAACAAATATTTTACATTTTTTTGTACAATATCGGTAAAGTCCAAACCCACGGTTGGCTTTCCCACCAAATTCATTATTGTAACCCAACGTTTGGTTACAATGTTTCGAAAAATATAAATTTTTAAAATGTTCAGTTTTCATATTCATTATTTCAGGAACTATAATGAGTTTAATATGTGGTTTTGCTTCTCGAACTATCTACAACTGATTTATGAAACGCTAAATTGAAGGAATTACATATAAGCAATTGGAAACGGGGGCTTTGCTACACGTGAGATGTTGGGGAGTAGTCTGATACATGCAAAATGGACACAAATGGACACAAATTGCGTTACATAATATTTGAACAACCCCTAGTTGCAAAATTGACAAATTTGACTTGTAGCAGGTCTGTGTATTCATAAATTTTGTAGAACATACTGAGGAACGAAATATGAATGATTCTTATTTTTTTGATTTATCATCATTCATTCATACAACAATCACCGACAAATAACGGCATCGACAGCAATGTTTAAAAAATAGTCGATTTCCACTGGTTTCGACTTACCCCAGGGTTGCAAAAACATGGGATGAGTTCAAATGTTCAGAGTTATACGGAAAAAGATTTTTCACTTTAGTTTTCAAAACCACTACACTCGATTATTCCTATTTGATTACTTGATGTGCAGTTCTGCCATACAAATGCAACACAAATTTCCGCATTACTCAAAAACTGATCAAGCAAATGGAGCCAAATTTGCTACGTGAGTGTTTTAGGGGGCACGGAACGTTTCCATGGTGGATAGACCTTCTTTCTCCCTCCCTAAGGGGGTGGGGGCCTGCCATACAAATGAAGCATAAATTTCTTCATAACTCAAGAACTAATCAAGCAAACGGAACCAAATCTGGCACGTGGAGGTTTTAGGAGACAAGAAACGTCGCTAAGGTGGTTCAACACTCCTCCCACTTCTCTAAGGAGGGACTGCCATACGAATGAAACGCAAATGTCTGCATAACTCGAGAACTAATCAAGCCAATGGAAACAAATCTGGTATATCGAGGTTTTAGGGGTTGAAATCTCTGATGACAGCTGATTCATTCCGTGAACCTTCCCGCTGGACGCTTTTCATTTTTTTAAAGTTGATACTATTGTCCGTGGTCTTTGTGTCAAATTTGAGCGCGATCTGTCATTTAGTTTGTTTATAGGGTCATCAAGAACAAGCTGTTTTTTTTGTTTTCAAAAAAAAATTTAGGCCAAATGTCTTGAAATGACATAAAACGTCGAGATCTAGTGTCATCTCAAAAATTTTGTTTGGTCGAAAATCTGGCCCTTAGTTTTTTTTCGGTATACGAAACGAAAACTATGGTTTTGGGTGCCAATAAAAATAATGATCTCGATTTTTCATTCGGAACTTGCTACGGAATGTTGATTTACGCGATAATATACCTTATGCAAAATATTAGCTCATTCGGACTTCATTTACTGGTGTCACAAACGTTAAAATTTGAGTTTTTTTGAAATACGAAAAATCACTGAAAATCGAGGTTTTCAAAATTAATCATCAATCGTCGAGATTTACAGTCCCAGAGTGCCGATTTTTGACAAAAAATTTTTTCGAGATAACACTAGATCTCGGCGTTTTTCCATTTTCAAAAAACTCAAACTCTGACCGCTTTGCGCCACTCTCCCTTAAGTTCGATTGAGCTGAAATTCGGCATAGGGTGTTTTTCCGAGGTGATGAACATTTTGTATAGGGTAACTTTTTGAAATTTTAGGGTCGATTTTTTCCCATACATTCATTAAAACCCTAGTGTCCAATTTGTAACTTTTACAAAACAAAATAGAATGAATCTTGATCAAAGTTTTTCTTTACATTGAATTTGAGATTCTGGCGTAGCAAAACAGAAAATCGGTCGAACCCTAACTAAATTGTTCAAATTTGAACGCTTATTGCTGAGTCCTTTTCTGGTGGATATAAGACATTTTTACATCAATCGATTTGGACACTCCACAACAATTTATTACAATGAAATAAATCATATATTCTACGAAACTAACTATCAAAGAATTGAAAAATTTCAAGCATTATCTAAGCGAAAATCTATCTAGCGGCATCGATAAAACATGAACAAATTGAGGTTAACATTGAAAAATCATAACTCGAAAACCTAAGCTAAGCTAAGTAAAAATATTAAAAAATATAGCGCCCTCAGTCCCGAAGCCATGTAAACTATAAATAACAAATACAATAAATAATTACGAAACTACATCCAGGTTTTTTGCAAGTTTATTATTTTTCTCAAAACAGACTAGCTAAGACTAAGAGTAAGACTTTAATTTGATGCCGTTCATCTGAATTGGTTCAGTAGTTCGAAAGTTATGAATTTTTGAAGAAAGTCATTTATTTAAAAAAAATATTTTTTCTAACCACCCTAATATGAAAATGAACACCTCAATAAAAGAAAATACGTATCTATAATTTTACGATATGGAATAAATTTCCCACTTTTCACGAAAGTCGGAAAACCAGTATATCGGTTTGGCATGGGATGGATGTATAGGAGAAAAAAGAATGAGTCAATCAACCGAGGATTTATCAAGGCCAGGAGAAAAAAGTAACAAAATATCAAACAATTATATTGAAAGAAAGATGAAAGTGGAATATGTTGATCATTCAATGTTTTGAGCCGTGTTATTGTTTGTTGTTTTTATTCAATCGTTTTTATGGTGAACATTAATGTTTTTATTGATACAAGTGTGATTATAAACCGTGCTATCGACCCTTTTATCGTTATCAACTATCTGTGGTTAGTGACAATATCAAGTTTTGTGATAATTTGTGTCTGAAAATTGCACCTCCGATACGAGTGATATTGTTTGTTCTTCCATCAGTCACCTTCATCTTCATTGTCAACAGCGCCATCTGTTTGTGGATCATATTCGTCAGAAGCTTTTCTTGCGCACTTTGTTCATCTAGCGGCAAGCTTTCGCAATGGATACAAACTGCTACCAGTGCTCTAAGCCGATCAAATCGCTTGAGTTCATGCAATGTAGTGGTTTTTGCAATCAAGCGGCGCATCTCAAATGCGTTAGTCTGAAACGACCGAGTATGGATTTCGTGAACGAACACTGCAATTTATTATGGTTCTGCGACAAATGTATCGACTTGCTCAAATTCGTGAGGAATAAACCAATGACTACGGTAAACGATATTGTATCAGCTGTTTCCCAGGTCATTCATAGTTCGCTCTCGGAATTGAAGGAGAATTTACATGAAACTAAACAGTTGACGAAATCACTCACTGAAAAACTGCATTCTAATGATTTTGAACCAAATCGTGAGAAGCCCGTATGGCCGAGGATTAAGCGAACTCGTGACAAATCGGAGCGGGAAACACCAAGAGCCCACCCGAGTACTAAACTTGTTAGTGGTACCAAATCCGTAGAGAAACAGACACGGGCCGTTGAGACTGTGCCAAAACCACCGGAGAAATTCTGGATTTACCTGTCCAGGATTGCCCGCCATGTCACCGAGGATGATGTCTCTGAGCTAGTGAAATCCTGTCTACAAACCGAACAATCCGTGGATGTTCGAAAACTCGTGCGAAAAGATGCTGATCTAAATGAAAAAATAAATGAATATGCATTCATTTCATTCAAAATCGGAGTAGATTTGCAGCTGAAGGAAACGGCTTTGGATCCATCAATCTGGCCTAAAGGAATATACTTCAGGGAATTCGAGTCGCAGGAAACCAACAAGGATTTTTGGGTACCAGCGAAACATCCGCGGATTGGCGAAGGAACCCCAGTAACAGCTTCGCAATGAGTCATGCTTCGAGCCGTTCGTCCTGTCCACAATTTCATTTAGTAACGGAACGCACATCTAACGTCTTTATGGAAGCCCCCAAACCACCTGACACAGTCGAGCATCCCAACTTTTTCACTTGTGCCGATTTTAGCAACCACCGCAGCCGTTCCGTTCCTGTGTTCGGAGTTGGTGAGGGGGTCTTTCAATGTGCTGATTCAGGCAAGTACGAATGTTATATCGCTTCTTCGCTTCCTGAATTCCGTCCCGTTTCCAGCGATCCCGTACATTATAAGGATAGCACAGTTCTTCTATCATACTCAGCTGGATTGTTAAGTGAACCGGAATGCACTGATGAAAGCTCCATGGGAACCCCTAGTCCACTAGACACAGTCGTGCTTTTTGATCTATCCTGTCGGCGGAGTCGTTCCGGTCCTGCTGTCGATGTGCGGCCAGGGGTTTCCCACCCACCTGCTCAAGGCAAGTACCAAAAAGTTACCGATCTCGATCCTGCTGATGAATCCTCGCCTTGTAGAAAAATGTGTGTTTATTACCAGAATGTTGGTGGTATTAACACCTGCATCAACGATTATTTGCTCGCTTGTTCTGATGATTACTACGACATCATCGCTTTGACGGAAACTTGGCTTGATGACCGCACTCTGTCCAATCAAGTTTGTGGGCAAAACTACGAAGTCTTCCGAACGGACCGAGATCAGTTCAACAGTATTAAGTCATCTGGAGGTGGCGTTCTGATAGCTGTCCATCGACGTTTGAAAGCCCAGCTGATTGCTGAAAACGCATGGTCGTGTGTCGAACAAGTTTGGTAACTCTTACGCATATAAAAAAACATACCAATAATAAAAGAAAAAGTCTATATCATCTAATCAAGATAGAAGAGAATCGCGATTCACATGTAATATATATCCATGGAGGAAAAATACACAAAGTAACAGTACGAAAAAATGCACCAAACCATCAATCGGTACCGTATGGAAGTGGATCGCAGGAAAAACGCATAATAAATAATACCCTGAATTCCCTCATTGTACAAAATATTCACCAAGTTAGAATCAACAAAGCAATTGATGACCGGATTCAACAAATATAAATTTTTAATGACAAAAATTGACTTTTTGGCACTTGGTCGTTTTTTTTTGTTTGAAAAGCCGACTTTTGACGAATTTTTTTTATATAACAGTAAATCTCGACGTTTCATGTGATTTTAAGAAATTTTGCATAATTTTTTTTTTCTCGGAAAACCCCGATTTCCTTTACTCCCACTTGGGTGATTTTTTGGTTTTCCGAAAACTTAAATCTGCGACGTCCCAGAGTGTCGATTTTGACAAAAAAAAAATCAAGATGACAGTAGATCTAGACGTTTCATGAAATTTGAAGACATTTGACATCAAAAAAAAACTTCGAAAACCGATTTCCTTCACTCTCCTTTTAGGTGATTTTTCGGTTTTCAAAAAATTCAAACTTTGACGGCTGGCCATTGGATGGCCATTTTCATTGGCACTCTAATATACAGCCATTCCATGCCAAAACGATATAGTGGTTCTCAAATTCTCGTGAAAATTGGTGGTATTGTTCTTTATCGCAAACTATTAGTCAAGTATTTTTTTTAATTTTTTTATTAGGGTGCGCATTTCCATTTTAGGATTGACCGAAAAATATTTTTTTCCACTTTTTCCCAAAAATGATTTTTTTTTCAAAAATTCATAGCTTTTGAACCAATGAGCTAGCCTTTTATTAAAAAATATTGAACTTGCCAAAAAGATGGATTTTATTTTTGTAATTAGTGATTGTAGTCGTTTTTTATTGTTTTCTTGGCTTTGGAGGGCGCTATATTTTTTCATATTTTTTCTTGAAAGCTGAGGTTTTTTTCACAAAACTTATCTCGATATCAGATATGTTCGTTATTTTAGTTATTGAGATATGATTTTGGTACCGTTGGTACAAAAAATCGTTTTTCCCCTTTTATCCAAAAATGACTTTTTGCAAAAAGCCGTTACATTTGCACTAGTGAACCGATTTATGTGATCGACATATTAAACTGAAGCCAACAGGCTCACTTTCTAAAATATCACACTTAAGGGTAACTAAAATATCACACTAGTCTAGTAACATAGGAATATTGAACGAAGACTTAAAACATGTTAAATTTGCAAAATAATAACTCAAAAACGAAAAATAACACCTCTTTGGTTTTCGGATATATTATGTAGAAAAAACCTCTGCTCTGTCTTTAACCGAAAAAACTATGAAAAACTAACTCAATCATAATTACAAAAACGAAAATCCATTTTTTTTCGCAAAAGTAATATTTTTCAAAGAAAACTAACTCATAACCTTCAATTTGATATGTCAAGAAAAATATAAAAAATATAGCGCCCTCTAGTTCAAAGCCAGGCTACTACAATCAGTAGTTACGAAAAAAAAACCATTTTTTTTGCAAGTTCAATATTTTTTAATAAAAAACTAACTCATTCGGCTTCGGTTCGGTTTGGTTCAGTGGTTCAAAAGTTATGAGTTTAAAAAAAAGTTATTTTTGGGAAAAAAGTGGAAAATAATATTTTTCGGACCACCCTTAAGTGGAAATGGGCACCCCAATAAAACAAACAAAAAAATACGGATCTCATATTTTGCGATAAAGAACAAAATCACCACTATGGACGAAAATCTGAGAACCACTATATCGGATTGGCACGGAATGGCTGTATTATTTCTAGATGAATCGCGGTCACCTGAGCGGAAGGAGTTCGATGCGTTGGTTCGCAAACTTCAAGCCTCATATGATCCAGAAGCTGCTGCAGTAGTTAAGCTAAACAAATATTGGAGAAAAGGAAGTAATTCTGTCCATCCTCGACTCTACGAAATCGTTTTGAAAAGACTCCGTATTCCGGCGACTTCAGTGCCGTGTGAGAGAATTTTCTCGAAGGCAGGACATGTTTGCAGTCAAAGATCATGATCATGTTCATAAACATATGCAACGAAGATGCTTGTGATGGAAATTTATTAGAGGAAACCTAGAATAAAGTAATATTTTTGCTATCCTATGCACTAATGAATTTTTTAAACCTACTGTTTTACGTTTCCCCTTCTTCAAAGATCCGAATAAATCGCTTCCCGAAAAGAGCCATCCAGCCGCTCGAGTTTCACTGAACACATGGCTCTCAGCCGCTCACTGAAAAGAACCGTTTTGCCCATCTCTAATTCAAATGGTTGTTATTTGCAAACTAAACCACCCAACAACATGGCAATTTGACCAGTATTAGCGTAAATAATACGTAAATATGTTATATTTACGAGAAAAATCATTTTTGAATATTAACAGCACTATCCCTGGATGAGAGTAGGCGCTCATCGAGCTTTATCAGGAGAAGGGATTGCAATCTCCGTTGAAAGCAACAGCAAACGAGAACAATGAGTGCATTCACACCCCGAAAACGTCAAACAAAACAAAAATGAACAGCATCATGGAAGTTCATGGAAGCATAATGTGCCTTTGTACGACGCATATCTTCTCCCTCATCTCAATGGTGTGAGAATATGTTTACCGCCTCATTGCCGTCACTTCACGGGAGATTTCCACAACCGTCCGCTCACCACCCCGCAGAGCCCGCCTTCATTTTCATTTGCAATTTTGGCTTTGGCTTCACCGCGTATGAGAGGGAAAGTCCGTCCGTCTTCAAATCGCCGACAACGCGCCTGGGAACATCATAACAGCTCGCATTATTTGCAAATGATTACGATTTTACTCGCATTACGACACAATCACCTCCACTCCGTTCGTGGGAGCTGACTGTGCGATGATCAAAGCAGCAGTTGCTAATCAGCCGTGGAGATGCAGCTCGAGCGACTAAAGTACGCAGACAAGTGGTCAACAAAGTGTCTCACACGGATCTGTCGTCTTTGACGAAGATGCTGCATCATCTCACTTTTTTTTGTCGTCTTCGCACAGTGAAAGTGACACTTATTAGCGCGAGAAATTGTCAGCGAGAGCTGTGGTGTGAAAAAGTGATCTCGTACGGACGAGGGCAAATCGCACCAAAGATGGCGGAGTCATTGGCTCGAAGTGAGCGCGGCCTGATGGCCAATTTAACGCAGTCGTTAAGTAGTCGAGCGCTCGCGAGTGGATCGAAGTGAATCATTCCGTGAATTGCATTCTACTTCTCCCTCGATTGTTCACACTTGTTGTTATTGTTAATCGTGTGCCTCGCAGTCGGTTCCAATTACATACCTGCAAAGAGAAGAAAATTAAATAAAATTAATGCCATTTATAAACACAATGATGGTGGAAAAATTGCCAATTGGTAGCACTTTCGAAAACCTAACCGCCGTCATCACCAACTGTCACAATGATACAATTTCCTTCTGAGCGCGATTCAGATGTATAAAACTGACGATAATTTTCCGGGTTTCCCCCGTTGCCAACCGTAATTCAGCACTTGGGCAGACAGACAGACAGACCGAAAGCCGTTTAGCAAAGAAACCAAATCAATCAAGACCCATTCGTTCAGAGCAATTTTCCACCGGCAGCCGGCTCCGGGGAATATATAGGTGAATTACTAAACAGAATACCTTTGACGTGATTTGTCAAGATCGCACCTCGATACTTGGCTCCGCCGTCTCGCCTTTCACCCCTTGTGAAGCCCGATCGAGGGTGGGCAAGGGAATTGTCAATCGCTCGTTAAACAGCATTTTGTTATTGAACTAATGATCGCCCAATTATTGTTTTCTCACAGTCACACAATCATCCGACACAATCGTAAGTGAGTCGAACCTCAACTAACTTTCAATTCGCTTCAAGGTTAGCGCATAGCATCAGCTAATGACATCTGGCCAAAGGACAATACCACCCAAACCACGATGATTCGCCGAGATTAGAAAGACAGACAGAACCTCGGGCCCTGGGAGTTGGTGGCCGATTGGCATAGAAACGCTTGAGCTCAAGGATGCTGCCGTTATTACGATAATCGATTCTTTGTTATGTTGGTCCAAGAAGAAGGCAACAAAAAACATAATGAACACAACGAAGACGCAAGCGCGCTCAGGGTACGATTCAGTGAGATAATCGGATGATTAGGGGGCGAACATTACGCGGAGATATATTCCCTCGGCGTAAATACGGTTACTAATTGGCATGCTTCATTTGGGCAAGACGCGAGAGCTAATGCTGATAATTGCCCGAAGCCAAATATAACCGAAGGAACATTCTGGCCTTATATGTTAATTCGTGAACTTTGGTCTGCGTTTCATACAACGGGATCGTAATCGCCATCGATTGCGGAACATCGAGGAATTGATCCATACGCACATTCACACACCAAGCTGAACAACGTCAAAGTCACTTGGTTTTTTTTGGTAATCGCAAAAAAAACATATTTTCGAGTGCCACGACAATCCATTAAGCATCGTTACCCGTCTGCGACCACACAAAAAAAAATCACAACGGAAATAACTCATTTCCCACCTTGCTTTCAATTTCTTGAAACCCCCAAATGAACCGCCACCGCCGGAACAAACCGCCCCCATCTGTCTCTTCTCACGTCACCATAATGACCGCACATGGTTGGATCAAATGAGACCATTTCGCTAGTCTCGTTAGCGATCGCCCCGCGGTGGCAACGTCTCAAGTTGTGTTTCACCGTTCCATCCTTCACCCTACAACAATATATCTCGGCCGAAAATGGCGAAGAAATTGGCCGCCACCCGTTTTGTGGCGCGCGGTGTTAAAGATTGCAGGGTTTCCGACGACTTCTTTTTGGATCACCAACAACATCTAATCTCCATTCCATATAATTTAATCGAATGTTGTTCCTTGGGTGAGGTGGAGCGGGTTTATTACGGGAGGAGCCTAATGACTTACTTTGATGCTGGTTGATGGCTCCGCCATTTGCGGTCCGGGGAACGATCAACACGCGGTGATTTGTCCGCCGAACGATCGTTATTTTAGGAGATCCCGATCGGGTATCACACCTCCCAATGGTAGATTATAGCGGTATTTTGATCGTGTTAATGGGAGGTTTTGAGATGTCTCAGCGGTACAATGTTGGAGTTATCTATTCTTCGAAAAAAGATAAATAATCTTCGGGATAAGGGACTCTGCAGGTGAATTGGAGGCTTTCTCACGATAGTAGATCTTGTGATCCACTATTCCAGAACTGGTCATATCAAGTTATAACGCGACGTTAAAAAAAATAAAAACATTCAGACTCTTCAATCTGAACATTTGAAATTGTTCAAGTTAGGCGTGGTGCCTAACGTAACGCAGAAAATCAGGATAATGAACCGCCTCACACCCGCCCCCACGTAGCATAATCCATATCTTTAACTTACAGTAAGTAACGCAACCGTAGTCGTACGTGAAAAGTCTGAACTTTCAAGAAATAAATATAAAAAGTTAGGATATCTTAGGGCTCGACGCCGCGAAAACCACAAAAAGCAAATATAAAATATTCTATGCAGAAAAAAAATCTGAATTTTGTTTTCTTAAACTTTGCTCCGAACAATACATATAGCCACTTTTTTTTGTTATTTTCATTTATTAAGATATTATTTTGTCAAAAACAGCTAAAGTGAGTCAAGATATACACCATTTATCAAGTTACTCAAGAGCCGTTACAAAAAATACTGATGAGTTGTGTGATGATATTATATTAATAGGTACCATCAGTGTTGCCAAATTTTTATCGGTACCAAAGGGGTTAAAAATCTTTCTCATCTGTACTTTTTCTTCCAAAAATACGTACCTTTCGAAATATTCGTTGTAAAGAAAAATATATTTTAATAGCACGAAAAACTACTCATTTTTTTTTACTACAAATATTACATTTACATTTGCAAGTCATTCGTGTGTTTGATGATGATACTTATACATAGTTTTATTTCAAATCTAGATTGCAAATCTGTACTCTGTACCGTACAGAATCTGTACCAAAAATAACGAAAAATCTGTACCTTTCCAGATAAATCTCTACGTGTGGCAACACTGGTTACCATGTACAGGGTCTTTCAGATTAAACGCTCACGCAACAAATTTCAATAACTTCTACAAAAGTGAACTGATTTTAATTTTTGAAAAACGAAAAATAAAGCTTATTTTAGGACATTTTCGATGTGACCACCCTGTTTTCGATAACGCGTTTCGAACGGTGAACAAAACTCTCCATGCGCAACTCTAACATTATGACTTCGATGCTGTTGAAAATCCGAGTTATTTCTTCTTTAAGTTCCTCCAAATTGTGTGGCTTATTAACATAGCAACGGTCCTTCACGTATCTCCAGAGGAAGTAATCGACGACGAGAAATGAGGAATGTCTTACCATAAGAGGACAAAGTTTCATTGAGGCGTCGGTTACTCGAGTAATACGATTTCCCTAAAAAAAAACACATTCTTGTAAATTGAACATCTTGACACTCAAAACCATCCGATCAGACTGAACGAGTAGCCGAATATTATGGTCCCGAAGTGGGAAATGCAGTGTTACCATCGACGGAGCGAAAAAAAATTTTATAGAAGCTATCGTGTTTTTATTTATCTTGTGTATCTCTCCGAATATCCGTTTCCTCTCTAATTTAAATTCTAATCAGCGAAGGAAACGGCGACTTAACACAAGATTGCAAAACGGATGTAATTTTGACTGCTTTTAAATTTCATTTAGAAAAATAAGTATGTATGTAATGACACAAGTTTTTCACAATTTTGTGACTTTTTGTGCAACATATAAATGCGTTTATTAATAATTGCAGTTACCTCCTCCTCTTTTATTTCCGGTACATATACAGTAATCAATCGATAACTGGGCGAAAAGGGAGGACCAGTTATCGAAATGCAGTTTTTAACTAGTCCGGCATGTAAAACGTCAAATAAAATCAAGGAAAACGTGAAATTGGATAAACAAAAGGTTTCCACTCGAAGTTTTACATTGAGTGCGACAACAGGTATGATATATAATTTGGGGAAATTATTTCTCTGTAAGTTAATCAATGTTTTTGTCATGCGAAAATAATGTGAATTTTTATAGCATCTCAACTTACATTCGATTGTCCCTCACAGCAAATGTTCAAATTGAAAATGGCGTCAATTGTTTACGAAATTCTGCTTTTTAACCGGTCCGAAGACCAGTTGACGTTCGCCCAGTTAAACCAGGTTCAGTTGTCGTATGATTACAGCATATGTGCTATATAGAATTTCAAATAATCAAATGAATGTTATTATTGGATTGAGTAAATTTGTTATATGACCAGTTCGGCTTTGTATTGAAATGACAGTTTTTATTATGTCTCAATCACCGTAACATGATAACATACAATTACAGGTCGGACTCGATTATCCGGAGTATTGATTTTTTTTCACTCTGGATAATCGAATCATTAAAAAAACGAATTTTCTCTCGGTAAACGTAAAAAAATTATGATTAGCACTTATTTATTAAACGGTTTCATCTAGCTTGTTCCGTTTGTATGTTTGTGACTCTGTAACTTTGTAACTTTGTCTGAAGCGCTGCACCATATTAATAGAAATTTAACCCCTTCTTGTTGACCGATTGGTCTGAAATTTGGAACAAATCTTTTTCTCTGATGTCATTATAGAAGTGCGTATTCCAAGACCTTAAAAATCCAAGATGGCGGCCACTACAAAAAGAAATTTAATTTTTAGGAATTATATCTTAAGCTTTCGCTTATAATCAGATAAGAGTGTATAGATCACGTTGGCCATGCTTCACTGTCAATTTTTCGTAAATTTGGAAAAATGTCGTCGAACGAAAAAGAGCGTCGTGAATTAATCCTGTGCACTCATTTCGAGAATCCGGAGTTGTCACATCGGGACATCGGTAAGATGCTGGGAATCGTCCAATCCACGGTCAGCAGAGTACTAAAACGATACTTCGAGAACCTAACCATCGACCGGAAGGTGAAGAACGGCAAAAATGGATGCTCCGTCAGTGAAAAAGATCACAAGCGCGTAGTTAAGCAGTTTAGACGTGATCTGAGAAGTTCGGTCCGGGATGTCGCCAATAAGCTGAATTTGTCAAGTTCATTCGTCCAGCGGACCAAGCAGCGGGAGGGCCTGCGTACATACAAGGTTCAGAAGGCTCCTAACCGCGACGAAAGGCAAAACATGGTGGGGAAGACGCAAGCCCGGAAGCTGTACACCGAAATGCTGACGAAGCCGCATTGCCTGGTAATGGACGACGAAACCTACGTCAAAGCGGACTTTCGTCAGCTGCCGGGCCTGTTGTTCTTCTCAGCAGAGAACAAATTCAGCGTTCCGGAGGAGATTCGCAAGCAGAAACTATCCAAGTTTGCCGAAAAGTACATGGTGTGGCAAGCGATCTGCTCTTGCGGAAAGCGGAGCGCCCCCTTCGTGATGACCGGCACGGTAAACGGGCAGGTTCATCTTAAGGAGTGCCTACAGAAGCGCTTACTACCACTATTGAAGCAGCACGAGGGCCCGACCATCTTCTGGCCGGATCTCGCTTCGTGCCACTATTCAAAGGACGTGTTGGAGTGGTACGAAGCCAACGGGGTCACCTTCGTGCCAAAGGAAATGAACCCGCCCAACGCGCCGAAGCTTCGCCCAATAGAGAAATATTGGGCGATTATGAAGCAGGCCCTCCGGAAGAACCCAAAAGTTGTCAAATCGGAGGCGGACTTCAAGAGAAAATGGATTTCTGTGCAAAAAAAACTACAACCTGACGTTGTACAGAACCTTATGGACGGGGTAAAGAGGAAGGTGCGAGCATACGGGCTTGGGCTCGAAGTATGAATAAAAGAAAATGCCAAAAGTTGTTTAATAGTTTTTATTTTACTGTCTAAAGTTTTCCGTGATGCAATTTGATGTGACATACCCTTTATGTACATATTTTCTCAAAATTCCATCAAAAAATGGGGTTTTCCCGAAACCCCATCAATATGGGTACCAAATAAAAGGGCTTGACTAGTAGAACACAGTTATTTATGAAAAAATTTAAATCCAAAATGGCGCTATATATATTTTTTTCAAAACCTCATCAATATGGGTATCAAGTGAAAGTGCTCGACTGATAGAACATAGCAGATAATGAGAAATGCAAATCCAAGAAGGACACAGTCCCCAAACAACTAATAACTTTTTAAATGGTTTCATTCAGCTTGACCTGTTTGTATGTATATTTGAATAGAAAATTGACCCCGTTCCTGTTGACCGATTGATCTCAAATTTGGAAGACATTTTTAACTCTACTGTCATTATAAAACTGCGTATTCCAT
Source organism: Toxorhynchites rutilus septentrionalis (assembly GCF_029784135.1). Classification (NCBI taxonomy): domain Eukaryota; kingdom Metazoa; phylum Arthropoda; class Insecta; order Diptera; family Culicidae; genus Toxorhynchites; species Toxorhynchites rutilus. Next base: position 7,551,570 of record NC_073744.1, read on the forward strand.
GATCTTGAAAAATCAAATTTGACCGTCGCTAAAAAATATACTGACTGAATGACTTGACTTGGAGAACACGAAACATAATAACAACATAAATTTAAAAAGGTCGCCGCCACTAAATGTTCGGCTATGTATTTTTTGCAATCCCCTCAATATCGGTATCAAATGAAATCATGGAAATATTCCGAAAAAAATAGGTAAGAAATAAATGTTGGATTTCCATTATCCATAGTTAGTTGTTTCATCAAAGAACGGATATGATAACTGCTACTTGCCTAATTGTGTTGTAGCTCTTAGTACATTAAACCGTTTAACTTAAAAACTTATTTTATTTTCTAGTTTTTAGTAAATTATCTGTATCGTTAGTATACTTCTCTAGAATAAAACCATTCAACTTTTTTTTTTATTTGTATTTCTTACCTAACATCTAACTTTCTTCGGAATATTTTCATGATGTACTGTATTCTATTGGTCAAATCATTTCATTTGATACCAATATTGAGGGGATTGCAAAAAATACATAGCCGACCATTTAGTGGCGGCGACCTTTTTAAATTTATGTTGTTCATTATGTTTCGTGTTCTCCTAAAGTCTGCTTCATTTAATATTGGAACACAAACAATTGCGTGTAGTTCAGTCATTTATTAACGAATTCATAATTGGTTTTTCATACAAATGTAGCATTTTCTTTACTCTTTCATAAAAAAAAATTAAAAAAAATATTCATTGCTGTTTCGAAGAAATTCTCGTACTTTTCCCGTAATACGGCACATTAGGCGGCGCACACCCTTTTCGTCCACCGTTTTGGCGATTTGATTCCACCAGTTCTTCATTTGAGTCATGTTCCTAACAAGTTTTCCCTTTGCCTTAAGCCTCCGCTTCGTGATTGCCCAGTATTTCTCTATCGGCCGGAACTGGGGGCAGTTTGGGGGGTTGAGGTCCTTCGGTATTACGCTGACCCCGTTCGTTGCGTACCATTCTATAACCGTTTTGCTGTAATGGCAGCTTGCGAGGTCCGGCCAAAACATTACTGGACGGTCGTGGGCACGAATAAACGGCAGAATCCGTTTCTGTAGGCACTCTTTTTTGTAGACTTCTGATGTCATTGTCTTGGCCGAGTGGTTAGCGTCATAACTAACATGCCGGGTGTTCGGGTTCGATTCCCGTTCTGGTCGGGGGGATTTTTCGTCAAAGAAATTTCCTCCGACTTGCGCTGTGATCACGCGTATTCTAGAGCTTGCCACTCAAAATGCATTCAAGGCGTGTTATTTGGCATAGAAATCTCAACTAAGTACTAATAAAAATGACGCAAGTAATACTACGTTGAGACGGCGAAGTTCCTCTAGGAACGTTAGTGCCATTGAAGAAGAAGAAGAAGATGTCATTGTCTTGTCAGTGAGAAAGACTTTGGTTTTCTGTCCACAACTGCATATCCCCTGCCAAATCATGTACTTGCGGGCGAATTTATCCGCAAACACGAACTTAAATTTTGCAGGTACATCCCCCCGAGCCGTCGCCAAATAAATTTTTTGACCTGGGATTTGCCCAAAGTCCGCCTTCACGTAGGTCTCATCGTCCATCAGAATACATCCGTCGAACTTGGTCAGCACTTGGTCGTACAGCTTTCGAGCACGGATTCTGGCCACATTGTTCTGCTTCAGCGTCCGATTTGGCTGTTTGCTGGCTCGGAATGACCTTATTCCTTCCCGGAGACGAATTCGTCGCACCGTACTGTGAGCGTCCTGGAACTTATTGGCCAAATCGCGGTCTGAAAGATTGGGATTCCTCTCGACGGCCTTGATGACTTTCCCACGCAGTTTCCGGTCGACAGTTCCACTCCGACGCTTCGAATGCGGCTTCCGAGCTGTCGTCAATGTTTCCTTGTACTGCTTGATAACACGCCATACGGTATTTCTGGGCATTTTAAGCTGTTTAGCTAGAGCTTAGATGCCGACAACAATGGATTTTCAAGAAAACTGTGCACAATTTTATCTCTCCGTTCGGCTTCCATGGCGGTTGTTTACAAAATGCTATCGTTTGGTGTTATGACATAAATACATGGTGAAAGGTAATGAATTTCCCGACACGTGGGTGAAAAAAGTTTCCAAATCCGTCCACTAGGAGCGCCACAATGAGCAAAAGAATTTGTTCCAATATTAAATGAAGCAGACTTTAGTCAAGTCACTCAGTCAGTCTATTTTTTAGCGACGGTCAAATTTTATTTTTCAAGATCATGGAATACGCAGTTTTATAATGACAGTAGAGTTAAAGGTATGTTCAAAATTTCAGTTTGTTTCATTGATGAGGAACGAGGTCAAATTTCAATCAATGTGGGATAGCCCTACAAACACTCCAACATACATACAAACAGGGCAAGCTGAATGAAACCATAAAATAGTAATTGTTTATTTGGGAACTGCGGCCATCTTGGATATGGATTTTTCATGATCTACTGTGTTCTACCAATCGAGCACTTTCATTTGATACTCATTTCATGATCATTGATGGGGCTTTAAAAAAATATGGCGCAATTTTTGGATTTGAATTTTTCATAAATAACTGTGTTCTACTAGTCGATCCCTTTCATTTGATATCCATATTGATGGTGTTCTGTGAAAACATGTAATCCACCATTTCGTAGTGGCCGCCATTTTGGTTGTACATTTTTCACAAATAATTGTGTTCTACTAGTCAAGCTAGTCAAGCCCATATTGATTATCCAATATGGAATTATTATACGAATTATTCAAAATTGTCGATTTAAAAATAAGAGTTCAACCTGTACTAGTCAATCTCCCTCATTTGATATCCATATTGATGGGACTCTGAGAAAATATGTAATCCGCCATTTTGTGGTGGCACCCATTTTGGATTTGCATTTTTCATGGAATCCGATACAACAAATTCTGAACCACTATCTGAAGATGAAGCGGATTGTATCCAAAGTGAAACATCTGACACTGAAGATAGCGATGAATAGTCGATCACCAATGATGAACATGAAGAAAGTGTCATCAATGTTGGGAATGATAACCGGAACAGATACCGATGGTATTGTGTGGTCAAAATTTGACGAAGTGATAGTCCTGGAAGGCTACAATTTACTTTCAAGGGTGTGAAACATAGCATATGTCTAATCAAACTCTCAAATTTTCTTGAAAAGTGATATATTTGTTCTTTATCGCAAAATATTAAACCCGTATTTTTTATTTTTTTCATCAGAGTGTTCATTTCCATTTTGGGGTGGTCCGAAAAATTAATTTATTCGCCTTTTTCCAAGAATGACTTTTTTTTACGAAAATTCATACTTCTGAACTACTGGACCGATTCCGACCGACCGAAAGCCAATTACTTATTTTTTTGGAAAAATATTACGCTTGCCAAAAGTTTGGATTTTCTTTTCGTAATTATTGATTGTATTCGTATTTTGTTGTTTGAATGGCTTTGGACTAGCGCTATATTTTTTCTTGAAGGTTGATGTTTTTTTTACATAACACAATCTGCATGAAACGTCGAGATTTACAGTAAATCATATTTAAAACATTTGGTATCAAAGAACAGTTTCTTGGAGACCCCGAAATTCATGTGTCTTCCACCTTGGGCGATTTTTCGGTTTTCAAAAAACTCAAACTTAGACCTCTTTATGACACTAGTAAATAAAGTCTAATTGAGCTGAAATTCTGCAGAGGATACTTTGACGCCGGACTACGTCTAGCCGGAAGATGTAGGAGGTAAAATGGAAATCTAGGCTCTGAACAAGTAGGAAATATTCAAGATTTCGAACGCTTATAACTGAAGCATTTCTTAATTGATCGATGTTTGCATCAATTTATAGGAAATATTTCTATGCATCTATCATTTTATCTATTTTTCTTGAGATAAACAATTGAATAATTGTAAAATGTCAAGCATTATACAAACGCGCTATGTGCCTCGTTATGATTGGTCCAATTTGTGCTCCTCAAATTGTTCAGACTCAAAGGAGTAACTAGAGCAACCGTCTCTCCGGTTATTTCTCCGACATTACCCACCGGTTTTTTTTTCGCGGGAATCAGCATTTCGCAGTTGGTCTCGTTCGATAATTCGAAGGCCACTTTTTTACCCATACATTCACTGACATTCTAATGTACATACGCCAATACATCAGTCACCATTCAACAGTTATCCAGCCAGCAACCAGACGGCGGCGATGGCGAGGGGTCCCAAATAGGATTCGCCGATCTTTTAAAATAGATCGATCTTGATGGATCGATTCACTGATTAAATCGGTAGCAAAGAATCGATCTTTGCTGAATCGATCTTTGAACAATCGAATGCCTTTTTTCCGATTTATTTACTTGTTCTATATGAGTGTTGTTTTTTCTTTAAGCATAGAATAAACATTTCACATTTATATTCAAACATCAAAGGATTCTATTTGGATTCTCAGCATGAGGGTCACAAAAAACTTGAAAGCTTATAGAAATTGTATTTTCCAGGGCGTTCATCTTGCATCATCATGGAATTATTTTATTAAATAAATCAATTGAAAATTATTATTGGAAATTCAACAACTGATATTCATCCTGAACTTCGCTCCAATCCCATGAAATCCAACCGTATCACACGTCCGGTATGTGGTAGTCTTGGATTTGAAAATCTTGGTAGCACTGGACCTGATGTCACCATCCAATTTCGTTACAATTTTCACTGTCAGCCTAGTGAATGTGATGGTATAAATATAACTTGTTTACTTGTTTTGTCCAAACCTACAAAACTGATTCTCCCAAATTTGCGAACACTAATCTGAAAACCTTGAAAGTGATCCAATGTTTATAAAATTTATTATTAGGTTGATTTTGGTGAGATTACAATCAATGTTCACTGAAAAACAAATTTCCCTACGATCAAAAAGATCGGAAAGATCGAAAAGAAAAGATCGTTTTTCACGATTTTTTGGGGTACAAAGTATCGATCCAAAAAATCGGAAATCGAAGACGAAAAGATCGATCTTCCAAGGATCGATCCAAGATCGCCCAATCCTAGTCCCAAGATTTTTTTTTCGACTTTCAACCGTCGTTGAGTGCTGACCGGTTTCACCAGCGCTCCAGTATATTTTTAAGTAACTTTTTTTTTTATTAGTAAACAATCTTACTTTTTTACGACGTGACCCGCGCGCTCCACTTTATTTATTTACATTTTTTTTTATCGACGCGAGTGTAATGAAGTGCGGAATAATGAATTGTGCGCTCAGCGACAATCGCTTTTTGTGGCGTTGCTATGGAACCTGCAACCGCCAATTTCACGCCGCCTGTGTGGGAGCGCAACGAAATCATGAAGAAATTTTGCGATCCTTCATGCTGCCACTATGTCAGGACTGCCAAGAAGAATTCATAACTAACCTTCGCATGAAGTCGCTTGTGAAGCCACTAAAATCAATCAACGAAAACATTGGCATGACACTCGAAGCCAATCATAAATTACTAAACAACTTCAAATCGCTCAGTGCAACACACGATGAAACCCTCTCGAACATAGAAGAAATGCTGCAAGATATAAAAAAGAGCGTCTCGCAAGTCTTCAGCAGCACAAAAACCAGCACTGCGGAAATCAAAAATGCCATAGCATCGCTATTAGAAATAGCCCCAACGGACAACAGCGCAGCAGCGAAATTAGCGGCATCAGTCGCAGTTGCAGAAATGGAAATAAAACATTCAACAACAACAAACTCCATCGACCTTCTGCCCCAATTATTCGAGTCCCTAAAAACTGACTTGACAGACTCGCACATCACACTGGCGTGCGAAGTAAAAACACAAATGGAAGAAATGGCAAGTGCTTTGTCTTCCTCTAGTGTCTCCCACACTATCAAGCCAACTGTAAGCTTAGAAGAGGAACTATCTGAAAGCCGCGCATCCATCAAAATAGTTCATACGAAGGAAGACCACACTTCTCCAGGATGGCGCCGCTTTGACCATAAATAGCATTGGAAACCGGACTGGTCGGAATTCGATGCCAAACAACGAATTCGTAGGCTTCAAGAAAAAGCAGCCGACAAAGCAAAACTCAACAGAAAGCGAAGAAAGCAAACTGCACGCAACAACAGCCAGCACATTCGCAACAATGCGAATAACAAAAATCAACACAGACGCGCCGATAAATCGGATAAGGAACTGCTGGCCTCAGCAAAAGTGCAGTTTGCTGGCCCACCATCAAATACCGACCATCCAATTGTTGGCCTCTCGGTCCCGAAATACATCAATTTCAGGAAGGGCGAAACAATCAACCCGTACCGAGCAGAAAATCAGCCACATTACAACAGCACCCAATCAACGTCAAACGCAAATTCCACTCCGCTAACACTTGTGGAATCGAATTCAGCACCTGGAGGAGGCTCTCCTCTTCTGGACCCAATGCGGCCTCCTATAATAAGAATTACGGAGCAATCCGCTGCCGGCGACAGACGCTTTTTGAAGGCACGCCTACGGGACTCGAAAATAATGGACACAGTGAGGACGTATCTGTCCTTCCTCCACGACCAAACAACGGCTGTTTGTATTCGTGGAATTACAAGAACTAGTGCATCAGTAATGCTCGCAGCTGAAGGTCTACCAACAGACACAAACCTTTTGCGTGAAATTTTCCTGAAAGTACACGAAGAGCTGGGAGTTTCACGCATTGACGCCTTGGCAGACCTCACATCACACCGAGCATTCCTGTCCAGTGAACACACGCAACGGCTACAACATGCTAGGGAAGCATCTACAAAGTTCTACAGTCCGCTAAATTCTCAACGACGTTGACGCGCCCCTTAGAGGGAAATAGTAGTCGAAAAAATCAAAACAGTAAAGTAAGTAGAATTAGTCTTTCAAAAACTTCTCCGCCTTCTCAACAGAATGCGACTGAAATTTTGATATACTGTCAAAACTTCAATCGCATGAAAAGCCCAGCAAAAATGAAGGAAATTCATCAAAATCTTTTACCCGCTTCTTTCAATGTAATTCTTGCAACTGAAACTAGCTGGGACGAAAGCGTAAGAAGCGAAGAAGTTTTTGGAAATAATTTTAACGTATTCCGGCACGACCGCAACTTATCGTTATCTCAGAAGAAGTCTGGAGGAGGGGTCCTCATTGCCATTAATGCAAATTTCACTTCTGAGGAACTTATAACCGAAAAACATAAAGAATTTGAGCATGTATGGGCAAAATTATCTATAGCTGGCGAAGTACACATATTTGCTTCTGTGTATTTCCCACCCGAACATGCAAATAAAAAGTCGTATGAATTATTTTTTCAGACAGCAAATCGAATTGCAGAAACACTAGAACCAGAAGTGAAATTGCATATCTATGGCGACTTCAATCAAAATAAAGTAGACTTCATTCCCGATAATGATAATGAATGCATTCTACTCCCAGTCGTCGGGGAAAATGAAACCCTACAATATATATTTAACGAAATTGCACATCTCGGTCTTAACCAAATAAATCACGTTAAAAAATTTCCAAAAATATTATCTAAACCTATTATTCACTAACATCACCGACGACTTTTGTGTGAATGAGTCCATGACTCCTCTTTGGAAAAATGAAAAATTTCACACACCAATTGAATACTCAATCTTTATACATAATAGACAATTGCCCATCGACTGGGAGTATGATGAAGTACCGGAATATAACAAGACGAACTTTGAAGCAATCAAATGTAGCCTACAAGCCATAGAATGGCAAACTTTATTAAACAGCGAACGAGATGTCAACTTAACTGTACATATTCTTCACGAAATTCTGAATAACATAATATCAGAATTTGTGCCGAAGAAAAGAAGACGAAGAAATTCAACCAGCAAATATCCTATTTGGTTTAACGTTCAAATAAGAAATCTAAAGAATAAAAAACAAAAAGCACATAAAAAATACAAAATAGACAAAAGTCTTCAGAATTTGCTTGAATATCAAAATATTTCCCAAGAATTAAATTTTGCAATTAAAAGTGCACACGAAGAGTACAATAGAAAGGTCGAAACTGAAGTCAAATCATGCCCGAAGAAATTCTTTAATTACGTAAAGTCTAAGCTCAAAAGCAATAACTTCCCATCGCAGATGCATCTCGATGAGGATGTGAGGAATTCTTCGAACGAAATTTGTAATCTCTTTGCAAATTTCTTTCAGGAAGTATATACCACATTTTCCGAAGAAAATCGCGATCGGAACTACTTTTCATTTTTACCGGATTATCCAAATGACATATCGGTGAACTATCTTTCACAACAGGAAATATGCCATGCACTAAAAAAATTAGACGGAACAAAAGGACCAGGACCTGACGGAATAGCACCTATATTCCTGAAGAACCTGGCTGAGGAACTCACCCTTCCCTTACATTGCATTTTCAATATGTCACTACAAACTGGAATATTCCCAGAAAAATGGAAACAATCTTTTTTGGTACCTATCTTTAAATCAGGCGCTAAATCTGACGTACGTAATTATCGTGGAATTGCCATTATCTCTTGCATTCCTAAACTATTCGAAGCAATAGTCAACGAAAAAGTCTTCCAACAAGTAAAGAATAGAATTACGTGTATGCAACATGGCTTCTTCGAAGGCCGTTCAACTGCAACTAATCTGTTGGCTTTTGTGACTTTTATTTTGAATGCAATGGAAAATGGCAAACACGTAGAAACTCTTTACACTGACTTCAGTAAAGCATTTGACCGCATCGACATTCCATTACTACTCTTCAAATTGCACAAAATAGGAATGAAACAAAGACTCTTAAACTGGCTCAATTCTTATCTAACAAACCGTGAACAAATTGATCATTTTCAAAATTCTCTTTCAAATCCAGTAAAAGTCACTTCGGGAGTCCCACAAGGCTCTCATCTTGGTCCTCTTCTTTTCATTCTGTACGTTAATGACATCTCCTTCGTTCTCAAGCGTATCAATGTACTTGTGTATGCCGACGACATGCAGCTTTTCGCGGAAATTGGAAATGAAAACGACATCGAAGCATTTCGAAACGAAATACATGTATTCCATACTTGGTGTGATAAAAATCTACTAACACTGAATGTGAAAAAGTGCAACTCTATAACGTTTAGCAGAAAAAAACATGTACCAAATATTGTAATATGTCTTGGAAATCAAAATGTAGAAAAATGTGAAACTCACATTCATAGAACACTACAACTCTGTAATGAATAAGGCGAATAGTGTGTTAAGTTTCGTCAAACGCTTCGCACATAACTTCCAGGACCCATACACAATAAAGCTTTTTATATATTACATATGTAAGGCCTATTCTGGAATACTGTAACATCGTTTGGAACCCGTATATGGTCGTACATGAAGAACGCATTGAGTCAGTCCAGAAACAGTTTCTTCTATTTGCACTTCGTAAACTCAACTGGACCTCATTTCCACTTCCTTCATATGAAGCACGTTGCATGCTCATAAACATCCAAACACTAAAAGAACGCCGTGAATTTGCAATGCTTTCTTTTGATAATGACCTAATTTCGCAACGAGTACAGTCAGCTGAATTACTAGAAAAACTAAATTTCTATGTACCTGGGCGTCAACTAAGAACGCGAAATTTGTTTCTAACCAAAACATCCAGAACAAATTATGCAAATAACGCCCCTATCAATCGCATGATGCGTATATACAATCAGCACTGCGAAATAATTGACACAACAATGAATAAAAAACAGCTAAAAAGAAACATGTACCGCAAAAATAATATTTAACCTAAGAAAACATTGTAACATTAGTGTATAAGTGTGTAGTCTACATTTGTTTGACGAAATGAATAAATAAATAAATAAATAAATGAACCGGCTCAAGGCCCGGAGTTTTGGTCAAGTTTTCCCAATTGGCGTTTTTCAAGGCTAGAGGCGAATGAACTGAAAATGTTTGGAATCTCTGTGATTCAAGACAGCTTCATCATCACTAAAATTTCTCCAGGCAACTAATTCATTTTTCGGGTAGATTACTTTATGCACAAGTCACGTTATTACGTTAAAAAAATGTTTGGTGTAATCCTACGTCTCTCCGGCTATGTTGTCGACATTACCCACGTGTCTTTTGGGAAGCGTTTCCCGTCGATGAGGAGGTAGTCGATTTGGTTTTGTATTCGTTGATCCGCCTATCTCCAAGTGGCTTTATCGATATCTTTGCGAGGGGAGAAGATACTTCGGATGAGGAAACCGCTGGAAACTGTCAGAGTAGAATATTTCGCGTACGGCTCGAAGATCGTCGAGCTGAAGATATCTCCGGCCCTAATTCTAGGTGTTTTTGTGAATGGCGTTCCGCTAAATGTGATACACCGTGTCAACCATATCGTAGTTATTTTCCCATCCATCGAAGCAAGCACAATGCTCAGAGAAAAAAAAAGATTGCATTATGTTACCATACGCGGGGGGCTGCTATGTGTTTAATTTTTCGACCTTGAGTGCCCCGCAAGTGTGATGTTCCCGTCGTCAGATTGCCACCACCAAACACGACACCGATATCGCTTTAATCGCCGTCAAATTGGCTAGTTGATCGTGATTTTTCAGAGCGCACCTAACGCGTCTCGGGTAAACGCGAAACGAAAGAGAAAGTAAATTCGTGGGTTCGTTTATTGAGGGTAGTCTCTATTTCATGACACTTTGGTCGTCTAAAGTCGATTGTTTTGTTTTTTTTCTTTGGTTTTCTCTTTCGGATCTATGAGAGTACATTGCAATTGGAAATTTTACGTCTTCAGACAGTGGGACTCACGTTGATTGCCTTACAATCGGAACTAATTCAGTTCAGGCCGAGTAGAAAATGGTAACGATCGGATGATCACCCTTTCTTGGTTTTGTTTAGTCAATATTGGACAACCAATTTACCAGACTAATGGCAGACTGATTCGATTCGTGATCGATTGGACTAGCATTTCGCGTAATTCAAATTGTTTGTCCGATAGACCGAGAGAAAACATGGATCTCGCGACTTAAATGTGACTCGCATACCAACGGCCGGACGTGCAGTCATCCATTGGTGATATAATACGGGGAGAAATTTGGAAACACCGCGGCGACGTTTCGCGACGAAAACTTTAAGTACATAATATAATTTCCGGTATCCTCCGGTGCCTGTGGCGGGAGTCGTAAAGAGGGATGATTTATTTTTCCCCTGCCTCGCAAATGTATGCAAATGCCAGCGGTCCATGAACTTTTCTCAGTGGCATGACCCCAACGAGATCGTTGATGGCCCAGCCAGCCAGCGGTGCATCGCTCTTTTCACCAAGCAAAAAAAAAAATTAAAAATGGAAAATATGCACCCATCACTACTTTCAACCCTTACGAAAGCACCGGAGCATCAACACACAATGAGCCAAATGGAGAAGCCATTGAAATGTGAACGCGCCGTCGTGTGTGGGTTCCCCCGGCGGGTGAAAGTGTTTTTTATACAACCGCAACGATCGGAGATCCGGCGTTTGTTGACTCCGCGGTGGCTGCAGCAGTTCGTTGTTGATGCTTCGTACCAACTTTCTACCCACAAAGCGCGTTTGCATTCGTGTTTGCACACGATCCGCATGCATGCATACGACGGTGTGCTCCGATCAATTTTGGTACAACGAGACTCGGGGATAGCGATTATTTGGTAGCTAATGATGCTGCGCTGTTTGTATCGATGACTCGTCGGAGGTTGAATAATCGATTGCCGGATGATTGTGATATGTTGATGGAGAGCGCGAGCATCGGCGGTGTCGTAATCGCTTGGGGGGAATACTGAAATCGAAATCGAGCGCATACGGCGTCGAATTTGAACCCCCCGAATAGCCTTCAACTTTGTGGCGGTCTTTTGATGCTCACTTTGGAAAAGGATGCAATAAATTATGCATGTTATAATACTAATTCTGTTTGTAGACACTGTGTTTCCTAGAAGGGAACACAGTGTCCAAAGATGGAAGGTTGCGCAGAAATGCTACCCAAGAGAAGGGCGTCATGAGAAGGGACCGATTCACACTTTCAACAAGCTGCTGAGTCATCTGAAAAAGAGCATCAACACGACGAACTTCGACTGCATTTGGGTTCCCTGAAAAACTGGACCCCCTAGCGTTCGTGTGTTTCTATTTGTCTTTGTTCAGAGGTTTTTATTTCTTGTACATATTGTAAATAGGTTAGAACAAAAAAAAAATCTGGTCTTTTGATACAGTTTGATCTCATAGTATCAATGATCGATAAACATTGTCATGAAGATTTTTTGACGTAGAACTACGTCTTTCAGGAAGGGTGCCAAATCAGAAAACAGGTCACGTTTTTGTGAAATAAAGTTAACGTTAATAACTTTTTTCACAGCAATCAAATTTTGATACTTTGCACACCAATGGAATCGGAAATTATCTAAGATTCGTTTGATATACTATACAGTACAATCCACTAATGCCTAAACAGTTTAAATTAATGAAAACTGGAAGCATTCTCATATTCCCATACATTTGTTCTGTCGATTTGTGTGCATTCCCGAACAGAGCTGTCAATAACGAGCAACTGATACATTCGTTTCTGACCACTTTCAACATATTTGGTTTAAATAAGCCATCCGCGATTTTAAGCCACACCACTTCTCGTTTGGTGGTCATCGAAGCAACATGGTTGCCGCAGAGCATCGAGCGGGAAAGGATTGTTTTGTTGTCGGGTGAAGGAGGAGTATAGAGTTTCTTTCCACAAGGGCCCTTCTCAGGGCTAGAGGCGCAAACCAAAAATACAATAGAATGAAAACACAGATGCGAGTGACCTAGCATAACACAACGAGCGGATATCATTCATGCCTAATGCTGATTTCACACACATACACACAGCACGATACAAGGAGAGGAAGCCCTCTGTATCGAGGTGTGCTACGACAGAGAAAAGCAGCATACGAGAATTTTCTGTGCTAGTGCGGATATGGAAGAGTATCCAGAATTTTGGAAAATACATTACAGGAGTGTACATATACACTGCATTTATTTAGATAAACGTATAATTAATGAAAGTATGCTTTCAAATTCTAGTAGGGTAACCTTACTGTTGCATGTTGTGAGGTTCGATCACATCTCAAGCGAATTTACGGGCAAAAGGGTTCATAGTTCGTGATCGATATCTGAGTGCGAAGGAGAAAGTCTGAGCGAGTTGAACCAAATAAACGAGAAGTGCTAATAGTCTTCGACTCTACTCGACTCAGCTAAAAAGATATTACAAAAATTTCGATGCATTCTAAAATAATATCCGAAATGATAAACAAGTGGATTGAATAGTATAATTCCGTAGTTCTACGTCGGAAACTGCGGTCATGTCCTAGATACAACCCATTACAATTTTTTTGCCACAAATTGTAGGTTTGATGTGAATTACACAACCAACGAGGCCAAGGATATCAACATTTGATCTTTTTCATTTTCATGTATCACATATATGAATCAGAATACACCCAGGTTTTTTTACGCGGGGGATACGTACCTCGTAAAAAAAACCGCGTTAATTGGAAAATCCGCGTTAATGGGAAATCCGCGTAAAAACAAACCGCGTTAATTGGAAAATCCGCGTAAAAAAAACCACGTAAAAAAACACGCAAAAAAAACCGCGTAAAAAAACCTGGGTGTATATTGAAATAAATTATGTTTCTACTTGCGAAGTTGCAATGCGCACGTTTGCTTGCACTGAGCGGCCCAAACAGTTCTCAAAGCAGCGAAGCAGTAAAATTCTCAAATTAACTCTCAGTATCAGCATTAATATGTATTGATTGCTCGCTGCCTAGAGCGACATTGAAACACCGAACCTGTTGAATATCCAAGAAGTGTTTCAGTAACTCTTTTAAAAATTACATCTCCAATGCTCCTAAAAACATCATTCCCAAAGGAGCAATCCACAAATTCTCCTACGCAGCACAATTCGCTGAACGGAAGCAGAAAATCCTAAATAGATTGTGTTGTGGTGGCGGCGCCTATAGCAACCGGAGTGGAACGGAGCGCCTATGTTCAACCGAAGAACTCAGCGCTCACTGCTGAAAAATACCTTCTTCCTATCCGATAGCAATGTGTTTGACAGCTGTGTTCTTCGTGTACCTTTGACGCCACTTTCAGCACGGAAACAATGCACGAATTCGCGAAAATTGAATGATCGATCGGAAAGTCACCCTGCAAATAGATTACAACAATCAATTTGCTTCCTTCTATATCGGGTATTACTTCAGAATGCATTGAACTGTTGCATTGAATTGCATCGAAAAAAATGTTGTGTTGGCCTGAAAAACGACATGGTCCAAGGATAGGGTGCCAATGAAAATGGTCATCTCGAATTTCAAAAAGTTACTCCATAAAAAATATTCACCACCTCGAAAAAAAACCCTATGCCAAATATCAGCTCAATCGGACTTAAGGGAAAGTGGCGCAAAGCGGTCAAAGTTTGAGTTTTTTGAAAAACGAAAAATCACCGAATTTTTTTTTCAAAAAAAAATGTTGATGCCAAATGTCTTAAAATTGCATTACGAAATTTATGGTTATCTCGATTTTTTTTTGTCAAAAAAAATTATTTTTTTTGAAACTTGGTCGTTTTCCGCCCGAAAAATCGATTTTTGACAAAAACAATTTTTTCGAGATAACTCTAAATCTTGATGTGTCATGCAATTTTAAGACATTTGGCACCAACATTTTTTTTGAAATCCCGATTTCCGGTGATTTTTCGGTTTTCAAAAATCTCATCAAAACTATTTTTATTGGCACCCAAAACCATACTTTTCGTTTTGTATTCCGAGTCCCAGAGTTCCGATTTTGACAAAAAAAAAAAATCGAGATGACACTAGATTTCGACGTTTCATGTCATTTTAAGACATTTGGCATCAAAACAATTTTTTCGAAAACCCCGATTTCCTCGATTTTCAAAAAATTTAAACTTTGACCGCTTTGCGCCACTCTCCCTTAAGTCCGATTGAGCTGAAATTTGGCGTAGGGTGTTTTTTCGAAGTGGTGAACATTTTATATAGGGTAACTTTTTGAAATTTTAGGGTCAATTTTTTCCCATACATTCATTGGAACCCTAGCCAAGGATTGTTTTTTTTTTACAAAAAATTGTGTCTTAAAAACAATAATACCTCAAAAATTTTGGTCGAGGAATGAAATGTTGGAAAGTTAAGTTAAATTCACAGACAAAAAAAACTTTTGAAACATTTTTTTTTTAAATTGAAATTCATTTTTCTCAAAAACGTATTTTTTTAATTCTTAAAATCTTAACCATATGAAAGCCTATACAACTACCAACAAGTCATTCATACATCGGACGATGAGCAGTTTTACAAGGTAAATACTTTCTAACTTTCTAACAACTTTTTCATGAATTCTTTGAAAACAAATAATAACTAATCCTAATTTTGTTTAAAGTTAAGATAACGATATAGTATATTTGACACTGTTTTAGATCTTATTAAAATCTGAACTTTGGTCGAAAACGTCAACTTTCTATCTTTCATAGTTTCTGGTATATATGGGATTTTTGTATAGAGACTCCAGGAAAAATAATGCTCCATAACTCGTAACATTTTTGTGTGTAAATTCTCGCATTTGGCTTGTTCTTGACATATAACTATATATAATCGAGTCCGACCTGTATTTATATTTTCTTTTCAGAATTTGAAAAACTGAAAAACTCATGATTTCTAAAAAAAATCTCACTCAGAAACTGTAAGATCTACAAAATGTTGGTCAAAGAAAGAAATATAGGAGATTATTGATGTTTTCATAAAAAGTATTAAACAATTAAAAAAAAACAATAGAAATAATTTTTTTTGGAAATTAAAATTATTTTTTTCAAAAACTTTTTTTTTTTAATTCTGAAAAAAAATATGAATAGCCCAGACAATTACCAAAAAAAAAAGAATTTTGTCTTCATAATTATTGATTGTTTTTTATAGTTCACATGGTCTCGGAACCATGTTTTTATATAACACTAGCTGACCCGGCAAACTTCGTCCCGCCTAAAATTTGTTTTTTGACCTTCAAATATTCACGTTTTCTTACTGAGCGCAAGTTCACGGGTACAATCGCAGAACTGTTTATTGATTGATCTTCTAATCGACCCCATTGAATTTACCTTTTACCATAAAATTCCTAGTACTTCTACCAGAACTCATCATTATGATATCAGATTATTTTCAGACACAATTCTCGTTCAAGATTTTTCAACCACTTGCAAATAACATGTTTCTCCGTTACATGGAATAAATGTTTGATACAGAAAATATGATATAATAAAGACAGACACCCAAATTTAGTTCTGTTTGTTTGATTAGTTCTTGAATTATAGAGAAATGTGTGTTTCATTAGTATGGCAGCCATCTTCCCCCCCCCCCTCAGAGAAACGGGAGGAGTGTCTATTCACCATACAAACGTTTCGTGTCCCCTAAAACCTTCGCATGCCAAATTTGGCTCTATTAGCTTGTGCTCCCTTGGTCGAGTGGTTAGCGTCATAACTAACATGCTGGGTGTTCGGGTTCGATTCCCGTTCTGGTCGGGGGAATTTTTCGTCAAAGAAATTTCCTCCGACTTGCACTGTGATCACGCGTATTCTAGAGCTTGCCACTCAAAATGCATTCAAGGCGTGTTATTTGGCATAGAAATCTCAACTAAGTACTAATAAAAATGACGCAAGTAATACTACGTTGAGACGGCGAAGTTCCTCTAGGAACGTTAGTGCCATTGGAGAAGAGAGAGAAGCTTGATTTGTTTTCGAGTTATGCAAAAATTTGTCTTTCATTTTTATGGCAGCTCCCCCTTAGAGAGGGGGGTGGAGTATCTAACCACCATAGAAACATTTATTGCACACTAAAACTTCCATATGCCAAATTTTGTTTCATTTGCTTGATTAATTCTCGAAATTTGATTAATCCAGAAATTTGTGTTCCATTTGTATGGCAGCTCCCCCTTAGAGAGGGGGGAGGGGTCTCAAACTATCAAAACTTCCCCGGCCTCAAAAACCCCTACATATCAATTTTCATGTCGATCGGTTCAATAGTTTCCGAGTCCATAAGAATCAGACAGACAGACAGACAGACAGAAATCCATTTTTATATATATAGATGTCCAAAAATCAGAGAGGTGTTTCTTTTCGTTTGTATGTTATGATTTTTCAGATTTAACCAATGGTCCAAAACAATTTTTTTTTGTTTTTCCAGAAATGAAAAAATAATAACTTTTGAAATACTACACCAATTTAGACGATCGATATATCAAATAGAAGCCAATTCATTCAAAAAATATTACACTTGCAAAATTTGGATTTTGTTTTCATTATTGTTTATTGTATTTTTTTATAGCTTTCATGGTATCGGGACCAAGGGCGCTCTATTTTGTATATTTATCCTTGAAAACTGAGAAAACACATCCACAAACATCCTGAATGTTTCTTCATTCTGTATTTATTCAACTGTATTTATTATTTAAGCAATTTTCTCTGTCTTCAAATAGAAATGTATTAGCATTGCGCGAAGTAGCGTTTTTTGTTCATTAAAAAACGTTTAAGACCAGCGTACTCAAAAAAGTTGCGAATTTCGCGAACGGTTAGTCTTCGGTCAGTAATCTTGCAGTTCCTTGAGAAGCTACAACTTCACAATGTAATGAAATCCCATCAATTAAAAAAAGTAAGACAGA
Source organism: Toxorhynchites rutilus septentrionalis (assembly GCF_029784135.1). Lineage (NCBI taxonomy): Eukaryota > Metazoa > Arthropoda > Insecta > Diptera > Culicidae > Toxorhynchites > Toxorhynchites rutilus. The sequence continues at coordinate 7,569,201 of NC_073744.1, forward strand.
CGAGGCCACACTAGCGCTGGCAGAAAACATTCCATCATAGGCAGAAAAAATGCTTTTTCGTGTCCTGAAGGGTGAAATGAGCAAACACAAGCATCTGTTTCGAAAGCTTTAGAATGTTTGTATGTATGAGAGCGGACATCTCTTTCTTTTTCCTTTTTTCATCTCTTTTGGAATTGTATGACAAAAGCCAAACGATGTCAACGTGGATTGAATCAAGGCCGGCTGGAATGAAGGGCTGTTTTACACGACCACGCTATCCACATAGCTACTGGTGCAGTTGCATAAATGCGTGATATAATTACACCTCATTATAAAATGAAGTGGAAAAGTGTTTTCTAAGATTAAAAAGGAGAGCATAAACGTGAATCTATATCTTTTTCGGTCTGGGCCGTGTATGTGGCAAAGTATACGAAAATCTTTAATGCGTACTTATTCGCAATGTTTCTCTTGTTTCGCTCGCTCATATTGATCTTATCTTGCTATACCATATATATTATACATCGGTATTTGAGAGTCATAACATTTTCTGTTATTTTGAGGCTCATTTTTAGGCTTTAGTAATAAATCGGGATGACAAAACATGTGCTAAAAATCCGCACACACAAATTTTTCATACAATAACAAATCTCTTTTGATCATTTCGTAAACTGAAACTAGAAGCTAATGGAAACTAGCTTAACTCAATATTTCCGTTTCTGTGAAATTATTTCTGAAATTCACATAAAGTCTCATAAAGTCTAGCAATACTCCCTGTAAAATGTCTCATCTTCTGGTATAATTGATCCTTTTCAAAGCAAGGGAACCACATTGAACGCTTCGCCAAATCACAATCACTTCTCCAATTTCCACCGGAGAGAGGTTGTCGCTGGAAAAAAACAGGTCTTTTGTGTTCTCGTCGGCCGACGCCTAATGATAAACCAGCAAATCTATTGCCCGATATTGGTCCGCCTGCCCCGCCCATCCTCGGAAAGCAATCACCTTCATAACCATCGAGCCGACGGTTTAGAAGAAGATACACGCTGCGTTTCGCCTCTTTTGTGATTCGTTTATTATAGTGTGCGAAAATTTTGACCACAAAAGGCGCGTAAGTATCGATTTTTATTATTTTTTTTTTTTTGCGAAAGGAAGATCTCTTTTTTTGCCATCGACCCCCGTTAGTGCTGTTGTGCTGAGCGCTGTGGAGATCAATTACATCCGCTTCGAACGGCGAACACACGAGGGCTAGACGAAGACTGCAGCAGTTAATAACTTAATAACCGTAATTGGCCACAACTATTGGAGTAGTGTGAGCCGACGAAGCCGGACCCGGAGCCCCGGACTATGAATCATCTCCGGCGGCAACGGTGGCGGCGGCGACGGTATGTGGCTTCCCAGTGGTGCGGTTTCGCGCTATAGTTACCACGCTAAAAACTTTCACTTTCACTTTCATTCCAAACGCCGAGTGAACGACGACCACGACGACGACGACTTGGGATCGCTTGGAGAGCCCGCGGATGGATGGTGTGCGGTTCCGGTTGGGCCATTACCATCGCGCGGTGGGGTATTGGATGCCCGAAAGCAACGGGATCATGTTAAGCAATCGTGTGTCGTAGCCACCGCTGTTGTTGCTGTCGTTGTCTTCGCGGGTTTGGGACTGGGAACGAGCGGAGTGGGGATTGAATTGGACCCTACACAGTTCGGCATTTTTATTCGCTTCTACCCTCTAGCGGCTAGCGCTCGATGAGTGACTTGAAATAATAAATTACCTAACACGGGGGAAGGTTTAGTCATCCGCCGCGTTGGTTGGGGGCAAAGCGGGCGTCCGTCGCTTCGGTGGCGAGTCATGTGTGGATTTCAACCATCGTCGTCGATTGCATGACGCGCCGGAAGTTACGACATTCAAGTTCGACGTTATTTTTTGGCTGTTCGTTCCACTAAGGTAATACTTTCTCGAAATGAGCTCTGCACTTATTATTGTGTAAGATAAACATGAAAAGTGTATGCGTAGCTTACCGTTTAGGCTCATTCCGAACAGAGTTAGAACTTTGATTGTTGCAGTAATTAGAAATTTTATGATACCAAAATAAATTGTATTTGACTAGTTTCACTCTCTGTAGTTGAACTAGTTGAACTTAGTCTTTCAGAAGGGTAAACAGCGCTGAACAGCATCAACGTGATTGGTCATTTTATGCATCGAACACATTTTTGATATGTAGAATAAACTTTCATTAACACTCCTATACTCGCGCATTGGTCTGTCAGACCGAGAAATCAATAATTGGTTCATTTCTCAGAAAATATCAACACTACGACTTTGCCATTCTCTTTAGCTTCGTTATTCGTCGTTCGTCATCGTTTAACGTATCGCATGTGTTGGTACAAAGGGGACGTGTGTCACTTTTTTAACACCTTCGGTCTGACGCACCGACGCGGAGAGTAACGAACAGTCATCGGGTGCGGATGTGTTTATTTTTGCTCCGCGTTTGCTTTTTTTTCATCGTTTAGCGTGCTTAAGCGCGTTTCGGCTCAATTCGCTACTGCGATTAATCTGTTGGTGAAACTTATCGGTTGGCCTGAGTGAAGTTCGGAAAATGTGAAATAATGTTTTTAGTTCTACTGCCAAGAGAAAAAAAAGTTTTCGGGTATATGCAATCAAATATATTCGTGAAAATTTTTCGTTTTCATGTTTCGCTCGTTTCTCGCGTCGTTATTTCCTCTTTAGTGTACTGTGTTTATGTTTGTGTGATAGCCAGAATCTCAGCTTAATTTCTTTATACCAGATGCGATCGAGGCAGGAATCGCATTAGTTCTACTAGCAGGACGATTACCCAACCATGTCGAGGAATATCAATACCGCAGCTAAGTTCTTTTTGAGTGTAGTTTGCTTTCTTTAATAGTATTCATGATTCGCAATTCGTAATTTCGAATACCGATCCGAAAGCTCTCCGAAATCCATTTCACAAAAAGACCCTCTCAGTGTTGTGAGAGAGAGAAGGGATGGTGGATGCGGCTGTTGTGCGAGAGTGTGGCCGTACGAGTCGTGTGGAGTCATGGGATTGCAGCCGTGGGAATTGTATTGGTGTGGGTGCCTTGTTTTCCCTCGCTTTGATTCTTCGGGCGGGTAGAGTGGTTTGTTTCTTTTTGTGAGTTGTGCAACCATGTTTTCGTGAGAGCTCGGATCCACTGTCTTCATCGCCTTGAGTGCGGTTACATTGGTAGGCTATTTTGTTTACTTGATGAGGCCGATTTCGGGTGGGGCGATGGCAACTAGCGGTCGCATCAGTGCAGTTGTGTGTAGCTGTTTACTTCTCGTGATTGCATACGATTTGTACGGCCACATTTTCGCACAGCGATGCATCAAATCTAATCTAAATGGAACCAGTTTGGAACTAATATGAACTTAGTAGCTTTAGTCTATGAAGCGTACCCGTGATATAAAATTGAATATATCGCAGGGTCCATTGGTTTAGAGAAGTTCTCTCGGTTACCTTCTCAGGTTTCCGACATGTAACAGTCCGTCATCGCGACTGGATTAGCGATTGAAAAAAGAACATGTATTTATGAATATATAGTCGGTCCAATCAATTTAACAGGTTTTCCTTCTCAGGATACCTAGAGACAATCTCTAACGTGTGTAAAATATAAAATATTCGAAAATTTGTTCCGACGAGTGGACAATAGTTCGCGTTAAAGTGATCACATCACTTACCGCAGTGAATCCTGATTTTTCTTAACCATTCCCACTAACAACCATCCCTTCCATGATAAACGCTAGGGAACCACGCTATAGAGGCGACCCTTCTGGCCTTCGGGCGGCGAATATCATACTAACATTCCTTCCCTTCCCTTGGTGACTGTAAGGACGTGGCCGGCGTCGTTATTGACCATTTAAAGCTCGAATCACCGAAAATTGCACAACGAGAATGATTTGCTAGTCCCAAGCGTCATTCTGTGTGTTCTTTGTGCAATTTGGTTGGTTCAGGTCAATCACGGAGAGCAACTACGAATTGTACAGTCTACCCAAGCTCAAGCTCAAGCTTTCGGTCTGACGCACCGACGCGAGTATAGGAGTAACTTTTTTGGACAAGTGCCTTTTTCCATATTCTAGAATATTGTTGAATGAAATGTATAAATTAATGTTAGTGGCGTGGAATATTTATAGAATATAATGCATGAGATCATTACCGGACTATTCTTATTTGATTTCAGTCCCTTTTGTAACTGGATTGAACGGATCCATACATTAACGATTCGTCGATATATTCGTCATTAGATTCATATGTTCAAAAGCAAGAAAACACGAAAAAGAAAAGGAAGTTACTAAAAATCCTTTTATATCATCTTTTTATGTCCCATCTAAAAAAAAGGTATTAATTCTTAGTTTACCAAGAAACAGAGACAAAGAATATTAGAAATATGCAAACTTTATATTCCAGAACACTTATCATCTGGTAATTATCTAGAAGGTCGCATTCTAGATACATTCTTCTCTTCGATAAAAGACCCGAAAAACACGCAAAAACTGCATGAAATGTGAAAAATATGTTTGTTTCGAGCATGCAGTTATGCTATGTTCTGATTTGTACTCCAATGAAACCACAATCGATTAATACGTTTTTATGTTAATATATAGCTCTTTATACTTTCATGAATTATATTCAGTTGTTTACTTTTAATTAATAACAGTGGAAAATTCGAATTTCGTTATTTGTGTTAGAGTATCAAAAATTACTCAATTTTGAGGAGGCTGAATTAGATGACTATTAAAACATAATAAAGACGAAGAAAACATATTTTTTGGAGTTTTTTCATACCCTCTTCTTCAAATAAATGCCAATACAGCCTGAAAAATACACAATGGCAACATTATAGAGAAGTTCAATTTTCGGTCTGTGACACCGTGCGTACATGACGACTATGGATTGTTGGTACAGCTCACGAATCATATAATGACATCATATGATACACATAAATTCCATCGAGCGCACTCCTTTATTTTATTCGTATGATATAGCTTTTCATAAATATTATTTCAAAATGAGTAATGATGTTCATAATGGATGGAGTACTTGTGGCAGGATCATTGTTGTCTGATATTTGTACAATATTCATCATGTTCTTTCAAAACGGTCGGGCATTTTTCGTCAAATATATTTCTTCTGACTTGCATCGTGGTCACACACATTCTAGAGAATACATTCAAGGCGTGTTGTTTGGTATAGAAATCTCAACTAAGCATTACTAAAAATGACGCAAGTAAATCTACGATGAGACGGCGAACGATGGGATCGTTAGCAGTGTCTTAGAATATCATCAAATATTCACGAGTAACGAATAAGATTTTATTTCAGTGTAAATGACTTTTTTTCAGTTTGAAACGCACTGCCCTCACTATATCCATGACAATAACAAAAGTGTTCATCTTGTTCATACCCCTGATGCATGAACATGTTATCCATAATGAATGAATACGGCATTGAGTGGGGTTCAAAACTTCTTTATTATTTACATTTCGAATGTCAAAGAGTAACAAATTGATTTTCATTACAATTGAAACGATTTTCGTTTTGGCTGTGAGTTTAAGTGAAATTCCAAATATAATTTTAAAATGAGTGAGGTTGAGCCATTTAGGGGGCAAAAACGTCAGAGTTCGATGAAACGAACTCTGCAGGAAAAAGCGCTCGATTTTATTTGGCGAGAAGGTAACAGCGCCACATGCAGAATGGATACAACGAGTGGTTATTTTTTCACATAGAAATGATACGAATTAAACATTAATAGTATTTTTTTCGAAGTAAAACACGAAAAAGTTGTTTTTTTTTCCAAAATATATATTTTTATTAAGGCTCATATGGCGTTAGCCTTGTTGTTGTTTGAGGCACCTTTTCCCTGTAAAAGTTCCCGTCTTCCGATATATGAGTGACATGTTGGAAATTGTATTCATATCTACTTCTTCAGAATTTAAAAAAACATGTTTTCGAGAAAAATGAACTTTATTGTTGTTTGATATTCCTTTTTTTTTTTGATATTCCTTAATGAAAATATAAATAATTTCCTGCATTGCATTCTTTGACTAAAATTTAATAGGTCTGATTGAAGAAATGTAGTAAATTATCTAGGTATTCATTAAAAAATATCAAACAAATTTAAAACAAAAATCATTGAAAAACAATATTTTGAAAATTAAAATTCATTATTTATGAAAACATTCTGAAAAAATAGATATAAATAGCGCTTACAATTTTCAACAAGCCACCCATACATCGGAAGGTTGACTTTTACAGGGACAAAGTTTTTCTGATAACAACTTTTTCATGTATTTTTGTTTTGAGAATTTTAGAAATATATTTTTTTGAGAAAAATGAGTTTTAATTTGTAAATTTTGGTATCTATTTTATGAAAAATTAAATAATTTTCTACATTTCATCCCTTGACAGAGTCTTGTAGATATCATAGTTTTCGAGTTATAATTAGTCGTAAAAAATTAATAAAATTATTTTGGCCTTTTTAAAAAAAGAAGTCTAAATTTTTTTAAGATTTCAATTATGGAAAGTAGTTTAAGTGAATTCATCAATAACGAAGTATATTCAACAGGATTGGATATGCTTAAGAAATCTAGATCCAGATACAGTCAAATAAAATACCATACATTTTTCTACAATACATCAATTTTTTCAGGTACTCCGCTGAGTAACAAGAACGAGTTTTACTCGACACTAGCCAGGCAAAGCTTCTTCCTTATTTTAGTTGCCTAGGGTTATTTTTATACATGATGTACTGGTGATACAATTATTTCGAATGTTGGCCGACAATAGTTGATACAAGCGAACATCTTGATCCGTTCCATCTCATAACGAATGCTTTCGTGGCGAGAACAATCGATCGTTCTTTCTGATTTTCATGGAGTTCCGGGTGCTCACAATAGCGCTGGAAATCGTGATGCATAACTTAGTCAGAAACCGAATGTTCTGTAAAACTACTACGCGAAGGCTGCAGCTTTTCTGGCTTTCCGCAAAAATGTTCTCTTCGCATTATTTTATGTTGCCTAAAAATAACTTGTAATTGTACAGATTACAGTTGATTGAAAAACAGGGCTGTTACCTACGAAATATGTCTATGATGAAGCAGCAAGTGAATTTTCAGTACAGGGTTTTCAAGAAGCAGACCAAGTTTGGATGTTTCGATTCCACGTCGCGATTGTTAATGAATTAAAAACTTGAACTAATTGAAAACAAACTGCACATAGCTGTCTCAACTTAAAAGTAAACAACAGCTGATATTCATTTCGATAAAATGAAATTCAATCCTGACGTTTTCAATAATCTAGATGAATATATCACTGGATGGAAAAAGAAAATTCAAAACATTTCGAAAAACGAAAATTCATCTGCTCATATTCACTGCTTGCTTAAATCTGTCATTCTAATTTTCGTTCGGAATACATAGGTTTTCAATGCAATCTAGTCCGAAAATCAAAGCATTTGAACTTAACGAAGATGATTATTTTCAACACTGATCGTTAGTGCTATTGAAGAAGAACATGGAGAGAGAGAGTCGTATGAACGATGTGCGTCAACGATGAATTCAAGATTTTTGTTTTTTCTTCGACACCTTCTATGATTTTGGTAACGCTTGCGCACTGAATCTGGACACGTGCTCTCCAGCAGATGTCTTATCAGAATTGATGACAATAACGTGATTGTCATTCTGTAAACCGAGCAAGTGTGATTTGAAGTATTTCAATAATTCGTTGTGCTCATTGAAAAATAATTCCAGCTCGCCGGCGATACGCCTGGCTTTAGACGAAGTGAGGTTACTTGCAAATATTTGGATGAAAGTTCGATATAGCGGGCCTTGCGCTATCTGTCATTTAATAACACAAATAAATTGGTTCTGCTTGAAAAACGACCGACGATTATGTGAATATACACTAAAATCGCCATTAAAAATAGGCTATGGGGGTTTAAATTTGTGGTTACTTGTATTGTTTGAAGCAAAATTTAAGAAAAAAAAAATTCAGAATTTTTTTACATAGAGGCACTTGAATCGGTATCAAATATTCAGTAATCGGTATCCTAGCGGTATCGTATATAGTTTACAACCTATTCTCATGCTTCCAAGTTTTTGTGCATGATTTCATCAAAATCGGTCGAGCCGCTTCGGAGCAGTTCGGTAACAAACACCGTGACACGAGATTTTTATATACAGTAGAACGATTATTCGCGAGCGAACGATCCGCGGCTCGGATTATCCGCGAATGCGAGTTCCCTAGTAATTCTATAAACCTTCCCGAAAATTCGTAGTGAGTGGAAGAGTCTTGACCACTGATGCACACGACCTTACAGACAGATAGTTCAATAATTTCTGTATTGATAAAACATAGGGCCCTATTATAGAAATCGAGATGATAAGAATTTTGCTCGTCAGCTCTATTTTACTATTATAGAAATCGAGCAATTCGATAGCATCGAGCGAGTGATAGCTATCGATGCAAGTGTCAGAACTATTCGAGTTATTTGATTCGCTTGTTGCATATCTTCAGATAATTATTTTATTTTGGCTTGCGTCCCTGATATTTTCCTTTGGGAAACATTTCAAAAACGCTTCAATATATGCGATTTGCAACACATGTTCGTTTGTTTTGATCAGCATTTGTTTTACGGTGTTGCCAGAATAGTCTATACAAGGTAAGTGTTCAATCCAGCATTATTTATATTAATCATGTTATAATTTACAATGCAGAACTTACTTCCAGCGTATATTTCAGTGGTTGGAAATGATTGGACAGACAAATCACCTCCAGTTTGAACGACTCGTTGAAATAATGGAAGCGAATGAAAACAATGCTCGAGGTTTTTGTGGAGCCAGTTCAAATCAGTGTCTTAGAATATCAACAAATATTCACGAGTAACGAATATGATTTTATTGCAGTGTAAATGATTTTTTTTCAGCTTGAAACACACTGGCCTCATTATATTGATGACAATAACAAACATGACTGTGCCTGCCAATAATTTTATCGATCGCCAATGAATCAGGTTCTCGTGAGTCAGTCGATATTGCGTATGACTTCAGAAAAATATTGACTGGAGAAAATTTGCAGAAATAATATCTGAAGCACTTGTTTCAATGCATGAACTTCCTCCACTCGAAGAGTATAATTTTATATCGAGTTTGATTTACGAAAGCGCACTTCAAGCTCAAAAGAAACGTGTTCCTGCTACCACTTTCCGACGTCGTCCTCCATCACTTTAGTGGGACAAGGAGTGTTCAAAGGTTTACCTTGAAAAATCATCCGCTTTCACAAAATTCCGGAAAACTGGACTAGTGGAATGGTTTCGAAAGCACCAAGCTCTAGAAGCCAAACTAAAAGGTCTGATTAAAGCAAAAAAGCGTGGATATTGGCGAAAGTTCGTCAATGGTTTGTCAAGGGAGACCGCTATGAGCACTCTTTGGAATACGGCTAGGAGAATGCGTGGCTGGAACCATACAAACGAAAGTGAGGAATACTCTGACCGTTGGATTTTCAAATTTGCAAGAAAGGTTTGTCCCGATTCCGTTCCTGCACAAAACGTCGTACGCGACATTCCGCTCCAATGCGATTATGAGAATTTTTCGATGGTGGAATTCTCAATTGCCCTTCTCTCATGTAACAATTCAGCTCCGGGGTCGAACAAGATTAAATTCAACTTGTTGAAGAATCTTCCCGACTTGGCAAAACAGCGTTTGCTGAACTTGTTCAACAAGTTTCTGGAGCTGAATATTGTCCCGCATGACTGGAGACAAGTGAGAGTGATAGCCATACGGAAACCCAACAAGCCGGCTTGCGATCACAACTCGTATAGGCCGATTGCAATGTTATCCTGTATTCGTAAATTGTTAGAGAAAATGATTCTACTTCGTTTGGACAAGTGGGTCGAAACAAACAATTTGCTGTCAAATACGCAGTTTGGCTTCCGCCGAAGTAGAGGGACAAATGATTGTCTCGCGCTGCTATCTTCTGAAATCCAAATCGCATTTGCTCGCAAAGAACAAATGGCTTCCGTTTTTCTCGATATCAAAGGGGCATTTGATTCAGTTTCCATGGAAATTCTCTCAGAGAAACTTCATAAGCGTGGACTTTCGCCAATTCTGAATAATTTCCTGTACAATTTACTGTCATAAAAGCACATGATTTTCTCTCATGGCAGCTCGAAATCTTCTCGTTACAGTTTTATGGGCCTACCACAAGGCTCCTGCCTAAGTCCCCTCTTGTACAGTTTTTACGTCAATGATATAGATGATTGTCTAACTAGAGACTGCACGCTGAGACAACTTGCAGACGATGGAGTTATTTCCATCACGGGTACTAATCCCGCCGTTCTGCAAAAATCCTTGCAAGATACCCTGAACAATCTGTTCACGTGGGCTCTCAAGCTGGGTATCGAATTCTCTACGGAGAAAACCGAAATGGTCGTTTTTGCTAGGAAGCACGAACCCGCCCAATTCCAGCTTCACCTATCCGGCAAAACGATCCAACACTCTATGTTTTTCAAATACCTTGGAGTATATTTTGACTCTAAATGTACCTGGGGAATACACATTGCGGATTTGAAACAGAAATGCCAGCAAAGAATCAATTTTCTTCAAACAATAACCGGAACATGGTGGGGCGCCCATCCAGGAGACCTCATTCAGTTGTACAAAACAACGATATTATCAGTGTTAGAATATGGCAGTTTTTGCTTCCGATCAGCTGCCAGGATTCATATTCTCAAACTGGAGAGAATACAATATCGTTGCTTGCGTATAGCAATGGGGTGTTTGCATTCGACACATACGATGAGTCTCGAAGTTTTGGCAGGAGTACCCCCGCTTACTCTTCGGTTCACAGAATTATCCTACAGATTTCTCATCCGTTGCAAGATCATGAATCCATTGGTGATTGATAACTTCGAAAATCTACTCCAACTGATTCCTCAGTCAAGTTTTATGTCTTTATACCATGAGTACCTTAACCACGACGTGCACCCTTCACCGGGCATCTCCAACCAAGTTTGCTTCCCATACTTTTGCAATTCCTCTGTCAATTTTGATCTGTCCATGCGACAAAAAATCCATGGAATCCCAGATCATCTACGCTCAGATTCTATTCCGCCGATATTTTCGGCAGAATATGGGGGTATAGTTAGATCTGATAAAATGTTCTTTACTGACGGTTCATTCATAAACGGGTCCACTGGCTTCGGCATCTTCAATGAAAATTCCAGTGCCTCTTTCAAACTCAAAGATCCTTGTTCCGTGTATGTCGCTGAACTGGGTGCGATATATTACGCATTAGGGATCATTGAAACATTGCCCATCGACCACTATTTTATTTTTTCAGACAGTCTCAGCTCATTAGAGGCAATCCGCTCAATGAAGGTTGATAAACGCTCATCTTATTTCCTAACAAGAATAAGACAACTATTGAGTGTTTTGGTCGAAAAATTATTCAAGATTACCTTAGCATGGGTTCCCTCTCATTGCTCGATTCCGGGGAATGAGAAAGCGGACTCGCTAGCTAAGGTGGGCGCTTTAGAAAGGCAAATTGCTTATAATGAATTTTTCCACATTCCTCGTCAGTATACGCTCGTAAGTTGGCAGCGCATGTGGAGTGGTGATGAGTTCGGTCGTTGGTTACACACGATTATCCCTAAGGTCTCGACGAGGGCATGGTTCAAGGGATTGAATGTAGGTCGTGATTTCATTCGCGTGATATCTCGGCTTATGTCCAATCACTACAACCTAAACGCGCATCTCTATCGCATTGGGCTCGCAGCAAACAATCTTTGTGATTGTGGCGCTGGCTACCACGACATCGAGCATGTTGTCTGGTCGTGTATCCGGTTCCATGCTGCTCGCTCTCAGCTCTCTAGAGCACTAAGAGCACAAGGCAGACAATCGGAGATCCCCGTCCGGGATATCTTAGGTAGCCGTGATCCTGATCTTCTGCTTCATCTATACCTGTTCCTCAGAAACGCCGATGTCAACGTTTAATGATGTTTCCTTCGTTGTGTCCCCGTTTCATATCCCTCCTATCCGATCGATAAACTTTTACTTAGTCGCGGCAATACATACACACACTCTTTACAGACACACGGGTCAAAGGTTGTGCAGTCCACTGATCATTCAACAAGAGCCAAAGGTTGTACCGCTCATGACAACTCTACACGAACTGATGATTGCGCCGGCTAGTGACCATTCTATCCTGGATTCCTCGAGTCGAGAAAGACGCACCACGCTAGATATGAGGTACAGACTAGGGGGGCGTTGCTGATTAAGGGTCAGCTGCATCCCAATAGGAAGTATCCCGTGTCGGGCACACGTACAGAGCATTGGAGACAGCAACATCCCAATTACGAAAACCCTTGTAATACTAACCTCGAGCCAACCGCGAGTAATCGGTTACATATTACTAACATAGCTAATAAGAAAAATTGTATTGAACTCCCGGCCCCGTGAGGCTAACGCCATATGAGCCTTTATAAAAATATATATTTTGGAAAAAAAAAACAAACAAGTTCATTTTGTTCATATCGCTGATGCATGAACAAATTTGCTATAATGAATGAATGCGGCATTGAGTGGGGTTCATAACTTCGCTGTTATTTACACTTTGAATATCAAAAGCAACAAATTGATATTCATCACATTCGAAACGATATTCGTTCTGGCATTGATTTTGAGTCAAAATTCAAAAATAAAAAAAATTGTCAGGCTGAACAAGACGCCAGAGTTCGACGAAACGAACTTTGCAAGAAATCGCGCAGGATTTTGTTTGGCGAGCCGGTAACAACGGCATAAATAACAACCAACCGCATACAGCTGCCTCATGTTAAAAGTAAACAACAGCTGATATTCATTTGGCTAAAATGAAATTCAATTCTGGCATCTGGAATAATCAAGATGAAAGAGTGACACTGGGTGGAAAAATAAACTTCAAAACATATCAAAGAACAAAAGTTCATTTGCTCATATTCACTGGTCCAGACATGTCCAGACATGTCATTTTGATTTTCGTTCGGAATATATAGGTTTTCGATGCAACCTAGCCCGAAAATTTATGCATTTGGGCTTAGCGAAGATGGTTTTTATTCAACACTAGTTCAAATAGAATCCCGGTTAAGGAAAAAGTGGGAGGAATTCAGTGAGGAGCTTAATGCACTGCGACCATCAATGCGTCTTGGTACAGAGTGGCAGAAAGTAAGTGTTTCTTCTACGATACATATATCTTCATAAGTAAATTGTATCATATTCTTTGAATTACTTTCAACCGAATTTCCTACCTATGATTTGCTTATTCCTGCTAGCGTACATTAGTACGTGTTACTTTTGTCAGCAATTCTCTTTTTTATTGCTATACTATACCAAACTTGCTATACCATATGCTAAAGCTGAAATGTCTTGCAAAACAATGATTTTTTTTAAATTACAGATTTGGATTCACATGAGGTGAAAGATAAAGAAAACACCAGCACACAAAAAGCGAGAATTTAGGGCCACAGCTGGTGTCCCAATACAATAAAGCTGTTGACGCCGCTACAACAAGAAATCGACGCTAAAAAAGAATTAAATGCAAAAAATTGTTTTGCTGAAAAAAATGGAATTCATGCGTGACTCCTTACGGACTTCCATAGATTGCAGTTGTGAAGATACACCGTACACCGGACGTTACGTCGAATGGATTGGATACATGATTGCCTATTTTGACAGACATTTTGCGTCCAACTAGATAGGATTTCAGCCAATCCAAGACGCACCCATGAAAACCTAGTCTTTGTAATTTAGCCACTGCAATACGATGATCGATTTTATCGAAAGCAGCTGATAGATCGGTATATAGTGCATCAACTTGGAGGCGATCCTGAAGTGGGCGGGTTATGAACGAGGTAAAAGTGACGAGATTCGTACATGTAGATCGTTTGGGCATGAAACCATGCTGATATTCCGAAACAAGGCTGGAACAGCTATGCGTTAGAGATTCGAGAACAATGAGTTCAAACAGTTTGGAGGTAGCACACAGACATGTAATCCCCCGATAGTTTGATACTTCACGTTTGGAACCCTTTTTATAAACCTGAAAAATGTATGATTCTTTCCTAATGACAGGGAAAACGCCGCAGCGTAGAGACGTGTTAAAAATTAAAGATAAAGTCGAGCATAAGGCAGACGAACTCTTCTGGATTATTAAAGAAGCAACTCCGTCCGGCCCTGGATTAGTAGAGCATTTCAATTTCGAACACGCAATTTGTACAGTAGCGGGATCAATAGTAGGATGAGGTCCAACTGCAGGCATACAGGGGATTTTGTGTGCTGCAGCAGATACTTGTTGATCACTAAGGATTTCATTGGTAAAAATGCTGCTGAACTGAATGCGAAATAATTCACAAATTTCCCGCATTGAAGTTTTCTAATAATTATATTTTTGGTGAAGAAAATTGTTCCATGATGTCGTTTGTATTACACATCCATGAATGTATTACGCCTATTAAGCTTCATTAGTTGAGGGAATATAAGGTTTCTCCAAAACATAACCATATTAACGCTTTTGGAAATATAGATATTTATAATTTTCATAGCAGATGGCCCAAAAAAAGATTTGGCATTCTTTCTATAGTGCTTTGTGGCACATTTCAAATTCGTTACAAAATATTTCAGCACCGCCAATGACATTCGAGCAGAGTATCGAATCGAGCTGTTTTCCTCGATTTCTATAATTCCAGATTTTACTCGGTGTGATAGTGATAGTGACTGTATCGAATCCTCGATTCGATTTCTATAATAGGGCCCATAGTTTTCATGCTAAAATACCTTGTATTCGAGTTTGCACCTCATTTTTAGGCTTTTATTTCTTTTTTTTTATTTTATTTAAATCGTTTATTTTTACAGGCTCAGTTACATAGGTTTAAAGGAGCCGAACTCCTTACTGTATTGTTACTAGTATATAAACATTTTTCCTTAATTCTAATGTTAATAATATAGGAAACCGATTACTCGCGGTCGACTCGAGTTTAGAAGGGTGACATATTTTCTTCAGAAAAAGGAGGGGATATGAGGATATATTGACAATGATCACACTCACACTCTCAATCACACTCATCACACTCAATTCTTAAACCTATCTTATATCTAATATGTATTTACATTTCATCTTATTCTTAAGAAGGGATCCGATCTCTCACAAAGGAAAAGGAAAAGGAAAAACTAAGGATGTAAGGACAATCACACACGAAGATCGATAGCTTTAAGGAATACATATATTTGGGACATGTAATCAAGGTCTAACCGAGCCAACACGTCTCTCACCGGCATCATGGGCTGCCTTCCTCGGGCCCGAAGGGTGACTACTAAATTCGATCTGGCGACAAGATACAGCTCGCACGACCAAACAACGTGCTCGATGTCGTGGTAACCTTGGCCACAAACACAAAGATTGTTGTCGGCAAGATTAATACGAAAGAGTAGCGCATCTAACGAACAGTGATTGGACATGAGTCGGGAGAAGGTGCGAATAAAGTCCCGACTCAAGTCCAGACTTTTGAACCATGGTTTGAGGCTAACCTTAGGGATAATCGAGTGAAGCCACCGACCCAATTCATCTTCGTTCCACTTACGTTGCCAGTTAACGATGGTATTTTTACGGACTAAAGAATAAAATTCATTGAAGGCGATTTGACGCTGATAAATATCGCCTTCAATTGCACCTACCTTTGCCAATGAGTCAGCCCTCTCATTACCCGGAATTGAGCAATGTGAGGGGACCCAGACAAAGGTAATGACATAACAGCGTCTGGTTAAAGCACTCAAAATTTCTCGTATTCTCTCAAGGAAGTACGGCGAGTGCTTTTCCGGCCTCACTGAACGGATAGCTTCGACAGAGCTAAGACTATCCGTTACAATGTAATAGTGTTCAACAGGTCGTGAGGCGACGCTGTCCAGCGCCCAGTGTATCGCTGCCAATTCAGCAATATACACTGAGCAAGGATTCTGAAGACTGTGTGAGGTGCTAAAAAATTCGTTGAACACTCCAAATCCTGTGGACTCATTCATAGAGGACCCATCAGTAAAGTACATATTATCACAATTGATATCCCCATACTTTGCATCGAAGATCATTGGAACGATCCTCGATCGAAGATAGTCTGATGTTCCATGGAGATCCTGCTTCATGGACAGATCAAAATGCACAGAGGAATTGATGTAGTCAGGAAAACAAACGTAGTCAGGAATATACGAAGAAGGATTAACCTGCATGGAGACGAATTCATGATATGAGCTCATGAATCCAGAATGAAAATTTAGCTCGATCAGCTGCTCAAAATTTCCGATCACCAATGGGTTCATAACCTTACACCGGATGAGGGACCGAAGAGATAATAAATTGAAGCGATCTGTTAGTGGGAGTAGGCCTGCCAAAACCTCGAGGCTCATGGTATGCGTTGAGGGCATACATCCCAACGCAATACGGAGACAAAGATACTGAATTCGCTCGAGTTTAATGAGGTGTGTTTTGGCAGCTGATTGAAAACAGAAACTGCCATACTACATCACTGAGAGAATAGTTGTTCGATACAACATTATAAGATCTTCAGGATGGGCTCCCCACCAGGTGCCGGTAATTGTACGGAGAAAGTTTATTCTTTGTTGGCATTTTTTACTCAGATACCTAATATGGGCCCCCAAGTACATTTAGAGTCGAACCAGACCCCAAGATACTTGAATGACATAGCATGAGTGATCGGTTTACCCAAAAGTTGAAGCTTTGGTTTTGCTGGTTTATGCTTCCTAGAAAAAACTACCATCTCTGTTTTCTCCGTGGAGAACTCGATCCCTAGCCCAATGGCCCAGGTTGAAAAATTGTTCAAAGTATCTTGTAAGGATTCTTGCAGGTCGGATTCGTTTGATCCTACGACAGACACCACTCCGTCATCTGCAATTTGTCTTAGGCTGCAATTTTGTGTAAGGCAATTGTCGATGTCGCTTACATAGAAGTTGTACAAAAGGGGGCTTAAACATGAGCCCTGGGGGAGTCCCATGTAAGAGACCCGACTTACTGCCGAATCTCCGTGAGAAAAGTTCAAATGTTTCTCACAAAGCAAGTTATATAACATATTATTCAATAGAGGCGGCAGACCCCGAGAGTGTAATTTGTCTGACAAAACCTCTATTGAAACTGAATCAAAGGCCCCCTTTATGTCCAAGAATACTGAAGCCATTTGTTTTTTTTCGGCGTAAGCCATTTGAATTTCTGAAGAAAGCAACGCAAGACAATCATTCGTCCCCTTGCCCCTGCGGAACCCATATTGTGTATCTGAGAGTAGGCCATTCGTTTCAACCCATCGATCAAGGCGAAACAAGATAATTTTCTCCAACAATTTCCGTATACAAGACAGCATTGCTATTGGGCGGTACGAATTGAAGTCGGACGCGGGTTTTCCGGGTTTTTGAATAGCTATAACTCGTACTTGTCTCCAATCATCTGGAACAATATTATGCTCCAGAAACCGATTGAATAAGTTCAACAAGCGATGTTTCGCCACATCAGGGAGATTTTTCAGCAAGTTGAACTTAATTCTATCCGATCCCGGAGCAAAATTGTTACATGAAAGGAGAGCAAGAGAGAATTCTACCATCGAAAACTCGGAATCAAGATCGCACCTATCTTGTGGTATATCTCGAATAATTCTTTGCACTGGAGCGGAATCGGGACAAACCTTTCGTGCAAAATTAAAAATCCATCGATGTGAATATTCCTCGCTTTCATTCGATGAAGAGCGATTTCTCATGTTTCGAGCCACTTTCCATAATTTTTTCATTGACGTTTCTCGTGATAAACCTCCCACGAAATTTCGCCAATAAGCACGTTTTTTCCCTTTGATCAAGTTTTTAAATTGATTTTCAAGGTCCAAATACGTTTGAAAATTCTCAATGGTTCCACGTTTCCGAAAAGCTTTAAATGCATTCGATTTATCTCCATAAAGCTTGGAACACTGGCCATCCCACCATGGATTGGGAGGCCTTCGACGAATAGTGGAACCTGGGATGGGTTTCGTTTGAGCGCGAACCGCGCTGTCATAGATCAAACGAGAAATGAAGTTATACTCCTCCAATGGAGGCAAACCATCTCTGGAATTGATGGCTAGAGCAATCGCGTCCGCATATTTTTTCCAGTCAATGTGTCTTGTGAGGTCGTATGCCATGTTTATAGATTCAGAAGAATTCAACCCAATGGTGATGGAAATTTTGATTGGCAAGTGATCACTACCGTTGGGATCCTGGATTACATTCCACTTGCAATCTAACGATAGTGAATTCGAGCAAAGCGAGAGGTCAAGAGCACTTGGTTTAGCAGGAGGTTTAGGTACACGTGTTGTTTCCCCAGTGTTCAAAACGGTCATATTGAAGCTGTTACAAAGGTCATATATCAACGATGAACGATTATCGTCGTACGGTTCCCCCCAGGCAGTTCCGTGAGAGTTGAAGTCTCCCAAGATCAATCGTGGCTCAGGAAGGAGTGAGCACATGTCAACAAGTTGCTTGCGGCTAACCGCAGCTCTCGGAGGCCAATACAAGCTGACTATACCGAGGTCTTTGCCTCTGATGTTTGCATGACAAGCAACAGCTTCGATCCCTCCAATAGGTGGAAGGTCAATTCTAAAAAATGAGTGACACTTATTGATCCCCAATAGTACCCCTCCGTATCTGTCATCGCGGTCCAAGCGTATTATATTAAAATCGTGGAAAGAGAGATCATTTTGAGAAGAGAGCCAGGTTTCGGATAGAGCAAAAACATCACAATTGAGTTTATGAATTAGAAATTTGAATGTATCCAATTTAGGGATAAGACTACGACAATTCCACTGTAAAACAGTGATATCTCCGACCTCTCTATTTAAATTAGACATCAAGAGAGATAATCATTGCAAGGAGGGGCCATGTTTGCATCAATTGCTGCAAAATTGTCTTTAGTACTGGAAGCATTGCGGTGACAATGGTTCTGATGGAGTCGGAAACATTAAAACACGTGAAGATTTGATCCACAAGGTCAGACAACTTTATAAATCCCGATTGGGAAGTTGAACTTGACGGAAAAACAGGGACAGTTGGGGTTTTTGATGTCCCCTCGAGTGCTGGGTCGTTCGAAGGTGAACTATTACCACGGAGGCCAGGAGGGACCTGATTTTGCTTATCCGCGGCACTCGATTTTTTGGGCAAGCTAACAGGGGGTATCACCGGAGGGACTTGTCCTTGAACTTTGGGAGTGGTCACATTTTTGCGCCGGGGATTCCCTTGAGAAATAAACGGCGTGCCCCCGTTAGCTGTATCCGCTTCCATTTCGTCAACTGGCAACGTAGCGAAGACATTGTGTGTATTGATTGGTTGTTGTTCTTGAGCTAGTGGAGAAGCGCCCTTCAAAATTTCTGCGAAAGTGCGTTTAGAGCGTTCCCTCAAAGAGCGCTTCTGTTTCTCCCAGCGAATCTTGTATGTTTCACAAGCTGAGAGCACGTGTGGGGATCCCCCGCAATATGGACACTTATGCTCAGTCGCACTGCAGGATTTCCCCTCATGTTGTTCTCCGCAAGTGGCACATCGTTCTTTATTGGCACAATAAGCAGCCGTGTGACCAACTGACTTGCACTTTAGACAAGTCATTGGCTTTGGAATAAAAAGTCGCACGGCTAACCTCAATTTATCTACCATCACGTAGTCAGGGAGAGCTGAACCAGCGAAGGTGACTCGAAACGAGTTGGACGGCGTAAATTTCTTTTCTTCTCCTTCATGGGAGACTGTTCCGAGCTGGCGGCAACCCAAGATCTTAACAGTCGTCGAGGGCAGTTTTTTAAAACGGCCGGTACCTTCACTCGTAATGTATTCGCACGTCAAGCCCGTTTCGGTTATCACACCCTCAATTTCGACTATGTGAGAGGGAATGTAGACCCGATACTCAATTGTAAAATGCTGATCGACAACAATCTTGTTTGCGTCTTTTCGATCATTCACGACAACTCGCAATTTGTTTGGTCTAACCTTCGAAACGGAGGTATACCTTGCCAGATCTTTCGACAACTCGCAATTTGTTTGGTCTAACCTTCGAAACGGAGGTATACCTTGCCAGATCTTTCGCGATCTGCATGACTCTCAACGCCTTTCCATTTGGCTTAGGCCTGAAGAAAACAACCCAGGGACTAGTTCCGGGCGCATCTTCTGGATAGACCTTTACACGGGGAGTGGGAATAACAGGGGGGGAAGGCGAGGACGGGGATTGAGAGTGGGAAGACGAAGGTTGAGAAGGAGCGGGAAGAACAGAGGGAGAAGACGAGGTTGAAGGTAGAGTGGGATCGTTAAGGGCAGATGGGAGATTTGCTAGTTTTTTGGAGGGAGGCTTGGAAGGGTTAGCTGACTCGTCCCCAGAAGAAGTATCTTCCGTATTTGGTACGCGTTTGAGTGACTTTTTTTTATCACTTAGGAGGGAACTAGAGTCAGAGACCTCCATATCCGAAGGTCCCCCACCCTCTGCCATTTTAAAATTGGCACTTATATTCTAAGTATTTTTTTAAAATAATATTTCACAATAATAATAATTCACAAAAACAAACAAAAAAAAAAAACTTATAATTAATAAATATTTTCTCTCACTATATTCAATCTTATTCACCTATGAACGCACTCCAGTGCAGATGAACGGGAGCGTGCTGAAAGCTCGTTGGTGGTGGGAATGTGCCTACGACACCACTACACACAGTCGTCGGTGAAAGCTTACCCGCACTGTCACTGTTGGCACGATGACTCGGCGAAATCTCCAATGTCGGCGAAGCAGCGACAAAACAAAAACCAACGCTTGGCTTTCCGAGGATGAAAGCCTCTATCCACTTGCAGGCAGGGCACTTCACTCACTATCCAGATAGCGAAATGAACTCTTCAGCGGCAAAAAAAAACAACAATCACGCGGTAACCGATAACGGAACTTGGACGCGACTTTCCTTCGTCTGGTTACTTCGGGCAATCGGCGAAGAATGGCTTTTATTTCGTTATCCGCGATTTTCGTTATACGCGGTGATCTAGCCCGACTATTTCGCGGATAATCTGGGTTCTACTGTAGGGTAGATAGGGGCAATATGACCAGGCGGGGCGAAATGGGCCACCGTTCGTTTGGGCTTTTTATTGAATCAATAACACTCATTTGCCAACAATTGTGTTAGAAATACTCTTATTGAGTATCTCCGTGAAAACCATATTCAAATTCAACTGTTGTATAACGATATTGAAAAAAATATCACACTGACCGATTATCACGAAAAACATATAAAAAAGCAGTTAACAAAATAAGCTCTGTACGCTCCATGCTGAAATTTATGACTCTGCTCCTTATATCAATTCATACTGGTATTATTTCTGAACATTTTCATTGATTTATTGCGGTGCTTTGCCGTTTCATGTAAAAGATCGGTTCATTTTTATTGAGCGTAAATGTACGGGGCGGAATGGGCATACCTGCTAGGGGCATTATGACCAGGTATTTTTTCAACATAACCTGTAAAAACAGCTGCAAAACTTGTAAACATAGTTGGAAATAGTTAAATGTGGAATCATGGTGCGGAATTATATCAGAACATCCGATTATAAAAAGTGGTCACAGACCAGCTTGAACACGGCCACCGAGGCAGCGAAGAGAAGTACGACAGTGTGACAAGCATCCTTAGTGCATTGTGTCCCACGAGAAACACTTAAACGATATTTAAGTTGTGCAGACCCTTTGCTCCATATTTCTCACCCTTTCAATATTCAAAAGAAATTAGGAATAAATTGGCTGGCGGGTTTTTGGAAGTGTCACCCACAAATCTCACTTCGGACACCAGAAGCAACCTCCGCCGCCAGGACTAAATGATTCAATCGCGTTGCAGTCGGGAAATTCTACGATTGACTGGAGGACGAACAGCAGAAATACAACACACCACCAGAAAGGCAATTCAACGTCGATGAAACATCAGTGATTCAAGTAAATATCTTTTTTTCCATAAGAGCAGCAAATAAACTAAAAGTTATTATCTTTATTCAACAGGTGCAGACCAAAAATTCCAAAATCCTAGCAATGCGGAGAAAAAATCAGATGAGCGCTGGGTGCTGAGCAAGGAATAACCACTATGGAATATTCCACATGACACCTTATGTTGCTACTGTGGGACACAATTCAGTTCCTCTACGGGTAGCGATAAACGGAACCAATGCTATCGATGCACAGATATTCTCTGTTCTGATTTGAGCAGCGTAAAATAGTAGTCCAATCACTTTTATCACATTGTTATTTTTTGTACATACAAACTGAATGAAATACAATTAAATACACGTGAAAGTTGCAAAATAGAAGAAGCTTTCGTTTTATGAACTTGTTACGTTATTCCCCTACGAAAACATGCTTAAATTATTCAATCAATAAACATGGTCATATTGCCCCACATGGTGGCCCATTTTGCCCCGTAGTGTTTTCGATCGACGGAAATGGAACATATTTTTAAAAGTGTAAATTTTCCACATAAATCTTTTTTAAAACGCATTCAATACAATCTACTTATTGATCGATGTAGGTTTCAAATCGCGAGGTTTTAATAAGTAGCATAATTTATAGATGTTCCTACATGATTTAAGACGTTTCGTTCTTAGAGGGACCATATTGCCCCTATCTACCCTATATAGATTGTGATTTTAGGTAGCTTTCATCATAAGTACCAAGCTTCAAAAAAAAATTGATTTGAATTGCGAACATGGTAGCTTGTGTAGAAATTGTGCTCCGTTCAATTTAATATTTTGTATGTGAAATTGTGTGCAAACGTGAAAAAAGTTGTGTCCAACGTTTAATTAAACCGATGATCCAGATAAGTATAAGTGCATGCTTTCATTTACTCTGGTTTTCATCATTTAAATTGAAAATAACGCTACAGTCTGCTATCGCTTTGGTGGCGGCTGTAGCGATATAATTGTTTGGTTGTCCCTTTGTGTTCAATGTGTGTTTTGTTCTTAGCTATTGCTGGCGCTTGCACGGGATATTGTAAGCAAAATGAGTGTGTGCAGAGTGTGTGAAAGTAAAATAATGATCAATGATGATCCAGTTGTTTGCGGGGGAATTTGCGGCGCTCGATATCATCGGCGCTGTACATCCCTCACAAAAGCAGCTGCGAAACTTATAGCTGAGAATGAAAATGTTCAGTTTAAGTGTACTGAATGTTTGTCGGATAAGAGTTATTGTTCGCGAGATGATATTCTGGACTTCGGAGAAGTGAAGAAAGAGATGGAAAAAATCTCTTCTCTCTCACTTTCTTTAAGCGAGATCCAGAAAAACATCGATGATCAAATAAAGATTGCAATGGAAAGAGAGATGGAGAAACTGATCAGATCTTTCGATGAACGGCTAGTTCAAAAGATGGGAAGTATTGATATCAGTATTTCTCAACATTTGAAAGAATTGAAAAGTTCATTTGTTGAAAATAGTAACGATGATAAAAAATTAGCTGGGATGAACAGGAAACGTACTCTGAGTAATAGAACAGCTGGTTCGGAACCGGACTGCCCTAGTAGGAAAAAACAAATTATAATGAATAAGCGCGAGGAACCGATACAAATAGAAATTAATGACAATGGTAATGACGAAAAGGTTGAAAACAATGCACGCTCGTATGCAAGTGTATTAAAGAGTTCAAAATCCGTAAAAAAACGTAAGGTTTGCCCTGTTATCGTGATTAAACCTGTCGAGTCGCAAAATAATGACGAAACCAGAAAATTTTTAAAAGAAAAATTAAATCCAAGAATCCATAAAATTAGCAATTTTAGGAACGGGAAAGACGGCTCGATTATTGTTGAGTGTGCGGCAGGGGATAACATTGAAAACTTGAAAAATAACATAGAAAGTAATCTGGGAGAAAAGTTTAGCGCTGTTGTTCCCAAACCATTAAAACCAAGATTGAAGATATTAGGAATGAGTGATCGATATTCCTCAGACGTTTTCGTAGATCTTTTAAAAAGTCAAAATGATGACATCAAGATTGGAGATGTTAAAGTTGTTGCAGAATATGAAAATCCACGTTTAAAGTACAACAAATATAATACGATTATTGAAGTAGATCATGACACTTATGGATGTCTGATGAGTACTCGTAAAGTAAGCATCGGATGGGATAAGTGTTCAGTTGCTGAGGCCTTTATTGTTCTACGTTGTTTCAAATGTGGAGAATTCGGGCACAAGAGCAAAGTTTGTAGTAATGAAGATAAATGCTCAAGATGTAATGAACAACATATAACATCTGGATGCTCGTCAACTGAGTTTAAGTGCGTAAATTGTTTAAAAGTGAATCAAGAGCAAAAATTTAAATTGGACATAAACCACCCAGCTTATAGTACACAGTGTCCAGTGTATCGGAGGCTGTTAGAAAAGAAAAAAAGCAACATTTTTTCTAGTAAATAGCAACCCAAGGAAAGAAGATGCGATAGGAAGTTTGAAATGTTGTACTTCAATATAGCTGGGCTTTCTACAAATTATGTGGCAATGCGCCAACTTGTAGAAAATTTCCGTCCACGATTAGTCTTTCTTTCTGAAACTCATATTGTTGATGAGAATTCATTTGATCAATATGGCATCCCGGGTTACAAAGTTGCTTTTTGCCTTTCACATTCCAGACACACTGGAGGAGTTGCTATTTACGCAAAAGAATCGATTAAATTCAACATTCGGTTAAACGAATCTGTTGAAAATAATTGGTTCTTGGCAATTTCAGTTGAAAGAGGTATGCAGATGGGAAATTTTGGAATTTTGTATCATTCCCCCAGTTCTAGTGATCAGCGATTTTTAGAAATTTTAGAAAACTGGTGGGAGAGTTTCATTGACTCCAGTAAATTGAATGTAATTGCTGGTGACTTCAATATTGACTGGCTCAACGTGCAGAATTCGAAGCAATTGAAGCAACTATCTGATTTTTACAACTTGAAACAGACTGTAACAGAAGTTACAAGAATTTCGAAAAACAGTAGATCTTTGATAGACCACGTTTTCTCTAATTTTAATACAGTTCATTCTTTGATAGAGGCCAAATTGAAAATAACGGATCATGAGACAATTTTTATTTATATTGAGAACGAACAGAGTGAACGTGAAGAAAATAGAGTTAAAATCAAGTGCTGGAACAAGTATTCAAAGGAAGCACTGTCTCATCTTGTTGCTAGAAACCTGGATTTTACTGCAATAACGGACAATCTGGATTTGAAAGCAGCTGTTCTCACTAATATCTTGAAAGTGTGTACCAATAGCCTAGTTTTTGAGAAACAAATCAATTCGAAAAATTCGAACAGCTGGTACACTTTATCACTCTTGCGTCTCAAACGTAAACGAGATAAAATGTACTCAAAAATTTGTAGAAGTAATATAGAAAACGATTGGAAAAGGTACACCTGCGCGCGGAATATATATTCACAAGCCTTGAAAAAGACAAGATGTGAATATATACAGAGGAAAATCGATCAACATCAGAATAACAGCAAGAAGTTATGGAAAATACTAAAAAGTTTACTTAACACTAAAAATAGTTTATCGCGGTCCATAACTTTTGAAGGTTCAGAAGAACATTCGGAACAAATCATTGCGGAAAAATTCAACAGTTATTTCGTGAATAGTGTTCAATTGATCAATCAAAGTATTGAATTGGTCAGTGAGCCATACGAAATAATACAGCCGATAAGCAGCAATTGCAGATTAGAATGTTTTCTACCCATCACATTTGCAGAGTTGAGAGATATTTGTTTTTCTTTGCATAAATCGGCTGGTATCGACAATGTCAACGCAAAAGTGATACAAGATTGCTTTCATGTTATTGGACACGAATTGCTAGGCCTGATAAATGAATCATTGCAAACTGGGCACGTGCCTGAAGTTTGGAAGGAATCTCTTGTGGTTCCCATCCCCAAAGTTAATGGGACGGATAAAGCCGAAGAGTTCCGCCCCATTAACATGTTGCACACATTAGAAAAAATTTTAGAACTTGTTGTGAAAGGCCAGCTGATGAAATTTATTGACAATAACAGTTTGCTGATACCGGAACAGTCGGGATATCGAGAGGGACACTCTTGTGAGACCGCACTAAATCTGGTGTTGGCAAAATGGAAAGAGAATATCGAGGCTAAAGAAACTATTTTTGCGGTGTTCTTGGATTTGAAACGCGCTTTTGAAACAATTTCTAGGGCCTTATTGTTGCAAACATTGAAGCGCTTTGGAATTGTAGGGACATCATACAAATGGTTTGAAAGCTACTTGTGTGATAGAACTCAAAAGACTCGTTTCAACGATTTTATTTCTACTCCCATCGATAACACATTTGGTGTACCACAGGGAAGTGTGTTAGGGCCCATTTTATTCATTTTATATATTAATGATATGCGGCGGGTTTTACGTTTTTGTGATATCAACTTGTTCGCGGATGACACTGTTCTGTTCATCGCAGCTAAGGAGTTCAATGTAATCGCGGAGCACTTGAACGAAGATCTTCATTCTCTCGCTCGGTGGTTGAAATTCAAACAATTAAAGTTGAATGTTAATAAAACAAAATACATGCTCATTTCTTCAGCAAACTCCAGATATAACGGTAATTTTGAAATCGATGGTGAGACTATTGAACGGGTTAAAGAAATAAAATATCTGGGAGTAGTTATTGATGACAGACTAACTTTTAAGTCTCACATTGATAATGTCATCAAAAAGGTTGCTAAAAAGTACGGCGTCATTTGTCGTTTGAAGAATGAGTTAAACGCAATTAGTAAAGTCAAACTATATAAATCACTCGTCTCACCACACATAGATTTCTGCTCATCCATCCTGTTTCTTGCAAATAATACACAACTATTGCGATTGCAGCGGTTACAAAATAAAATCATGCGATTAATTTTAAGATGTCATAGGTACACTTCCTCTGTCATAATGTTGGACGCGCTACAGTGGTTATCTGTGAAGCAAAGAATTTATTACTTGACAATGGTGTTCATCTTTAAAATTTTGAATGATATGCTGCCTCGATACTTGTGTGATCGAATTGAACGAGGAAGTGATTTGCATAGATATAATACAAGAAACGCGATTGATGCAAGAACACCTAACTTTTTATTTAGCAGGTCCCAAAATTCACTATTGTATAAAGGATTAAAATTCTTCAATTCGATGCCCAGAAATATCAAACGAGCGGCAACAATAGCTGAGTTCAAAGAATTGTGTCTGTCACATGTGAAATCTGTGTTATGAACTTGTAAAAATGTTTCAATGTTTCTATGTTTGCATAAGCTATCATGTTCGTATTGATGATGATGGATTTTTGTTACATTATTGTTGTTGTAAGTGAGATTTGAAAAAAAAAAATAAATGAGTAGTCTACAAAAGCTTGAGCCACGCGCGCGTTTCGGTAGACATAGATAACTTGATTTTGAACACTGGCGAAAATCGTTATACAATGAAATGTTCTAGGGTCTTCAGTGGAAACCGGATTCGAACCAGGGATAGCCCAGACGGAATACTTGTAAACTATCGTATTAGCAGATGGTTATATCGAGTTTTTTTCTGTACCGCGGCAGATCTCAGTGTAAGTATCTAGTGGAAACTTGAGGATATCGGGTTCGATTCCCGATCAGTCAAGGATCTTCCCGGGTTGGAAATTTGCTCGACATGCCTTGGGATTATATCTTTACTTTTCGGTTTCCGTCTTTTGTTTAATGTTCTTATGATATCAATTTATGTCTGCAACAGAACCAGTTCGTTTTATTTTGCATACTGGTTCCAGATGTGCTTTGTTAAACTTAAAAAATTATCTTAATGATAAATCGTCCTGCTCAAACCATTGTAGGGGTATGAGGTGGGACCATCATCATCATCATCATCGGGTCGGGTCAGCGGCGCGGAATTGCTCTTCTGGAGAAAATGTGTTTCAATTCCATCATCCTGAGCTGACAAAGCAGTCTACTCGAAATATTTCAAGCGTAACGCATTCACATCCATCGTCTTTTAACACCATTATAACTAGGATTGCATAAATTCTGGCGCTAGTGGTTTCTAACGAAAATGTTTCCAAATCGTGAAGGAACGCGCGCAGAAATGTGAGATTCGCAAATGTTTGCTTATTCTCCTTGATTCCGCGCGGTGTATGATGCGTGATTATAGTGTCATTAGATGAGGTTTGAGGTCGTGTTCTTATATGTTACCGACCCGGGCATCAAATAGGAACTGAAAAGTAAGGTGACTTCCAGAATACAGCGAGAAACTTTGCTATCTCACATTACTCGCGGTACAGAATATAGGAGATTGTATACGCAGAATCGATCAGTTCGGAGGGATCAGCTAAGTGTGAAAGTCATGGAGAAGGAAATTGCGCCAGACAAAAGAGTGTAAAGGTATCAGCAATCAAAATTATGCTTCAATTGTGCAGTCCGGATCGATGTTAACGGTATCGGTATGAAATTACAAAGCGAAGGCAACGGATTCTCCCTAGTGCAAACTACTAACCTGTCAGATTGTCTAGCATGTAGGTGAGCAGCTTCTGCGTTCCATTTGGCTCGTTGTAGATCGACATCACGTCCTTCCCAAGTGGATTCCCATGCAAACCAAGCACATGCAGATGAAAAAGCTTGCCCAGCTCGTACGGAAGCACGCGCAACAAGTTGTTGTTCAGCAGGAGTTCCCTAAAATGAGACAAGATAATCCAGCTCAGTTGACGTTCCTCTCGAGTGCTGTAGCATTTTTTTCCTCAAATTACCTCAGATGAATCAGCTCGCCCAGCTCGGCCGGCAAACTGCGCAACTTGTTGCTGGACAAATCGAGTGACCGCAGGTTCTGCAAGTGACCGATCTGGTGGGGCAGCCGCATTAAACAGTTATCGTTAAGGTAGAGTTCCGTCAAGTGATTGAAATTCCACAGCGTCGGGCTGAGGTTGCGCACACTGCCGGTTATCTCGACGCCGTGCCAATTGTTCGACTTGCCGGCCGCAACTTCCTCCACCGTGTAGTAGGTGTGTCGCCGGGAATTATTGATGTCATATTTGTCTTTATTCCTAGACATCTTTTTCGGCGGCGTTGACCCCTGATTGTGCTGCTACGGTCGGAGGGTGCAAACGTTGCGCCACGCGCCGATCGCTCTTGACTTTGGCTGCTGTCCTGTTGCTGACAACGTGGATTTCCGTTGCGTTGGTGTCGCTTCCCTAGCGATGATGAAACTGTATCCACCAGTTCGACTTCGAATTTGGTGGCACCGGTGGCTTCCGAACGAATTTCAGCTAGCGGTGTGGATGGTTCCTGGCGGAAATCAGATGAACACAAATTTGTGAGACAATTCTCATAGTGATTCGGTTGATATTGTCAGTTGAGATACACTGCCAACTATTTCTTGGAACAAATCTATTTTTTGACCACCAAACTGATGCTTTGCACCCACTGTTCCACTAACCAAAAAGTGACATTCATGAAAGTGTACCTCATCTGCTCGGCGCATTAACCAGAGCCCCCCTCAATGGTCCGGATCATCCCCGGATACCAACCTTCATCTACTTTCGGGTGACACTATTGCTTCCAGTCCGGCGGAGCTTGGCTTGGTGGTACAACAAATCCAACTCCAAAACAGCGACGGAATCCAACGGGGCAAGAGGCCCAGGAACAAAAACACTTTCTACACACACGCACACTCACTCACACACACACACACACACGCGCGCGCAATCGCGAACTTCTGAACTTCTCGAAGCAAATCCCACTTTACCGCGGAATTCCGATATTTTACTTTAAGATGCGACGTTGTTCCGAATCGAAGTACTACTCGCGTCCGATGGTAGCACCACTGGATAGCCGACTCCCGACTCCGATGCTGACTGTTCACCCCGTTTTGTTCGACCAGAGGTAAATGTACGGTGGAGGCAATAATTCTGAGCCTTCTCCTCTTTAACCTTATTCACTCGCGCACTCCGCACAAAAAGGCTGCTCCTCCGCGGGGGCTAGCCAAAAGCATTGGCAGCAGGCAGCACAGATCGACTAGGGAACGGAACTTCTCTCTCTCCGAACACACAGAATGCCCTCCGACAGCACACAAAAATTCTGACTCGCAGGAAAACACTTCCAGCATCCAGCGGGAGAAACGAGACTTGGACCCTCCGTGGTCCGATCTGTTCACCAGGAGACGCGCGTACACGATTATTTCGGCGGAATACGATCGCGATTTTGTAGGAAATACGGAAAATTTTATCGAAAATATATGCGCTTCTCAAAATTCGCTTCGTTTTCTGCAGGCTCTTTCATATACAACTTGACGAATCCGCGGAACAGCTTTATTGTACGCAAAAGAGGAAGGGTACGAGGGGTCACAAATTTCGTCGATCATCGGACGGAGACTCTCGGTGTGTGCGTGTGACTCGCGAGCTAGATGGCTGATTTGGTATGCGCAGCTATGGATGACCCCCCGATTTCGTCGACAATTTGACATTAACAGTTGACGGCCGGATGGTAAGGGGATGGAATTCGTTTCAATACACTAGAGTAAAAAAAACTTTAGTGCTCGAGTGCTTTTAACCTGAGAGAGAGGAGCCAGCTGAATGACAGATAGTTTGTTTTCTTTTTATTCTTTTTACGCATTCTCATCAAGAAAATTCCAAACTGACAATTTCAATCAAGCAAGTTGTTGTCATTCATTTATGAGAAAAGTGTTCAAACTTGACGTGAACCTTTGTTAGTGAGTACATTTGTGCGTTTTATTCCCGATTTGATTTTTGACATAGGACTGCGTCTAACAGGAATATATGGGGGTAAAAATTTGAACACTGATCACGTAGGAAATAATAAAAGATGTACCAGGTCAGCCCACATCATGGCTTCTAGCGGCATCGGCCCATTCAAACATTTTTTACTTTTGATAATTTCGATATAGTTGTCCTAAAGAATTATTTCGATGATTTCTAAAACAAAATCCAAAATTAGAAGCAAACTGACTTTTATAATTTGTTTGTCGGTGGAGATCTTGTGTGAATTTATGGGTGTTTTGGGCCCATTTGTGACTTTTTCCGATCGTACATTCAGTTTTCGCGAATTCTTGTATTCTTTTACTGGTTCCAGGTTGATCTATTACTGCAAGCTCGACGAATCGATTTTTGCAATGTGGGCGATGATTGTCTATCTCCGATGCAATTTGAATATGCAGCGTACACCCAGGTTTTTTTACGCGGATTTTCCAATTATCGCGGTTTTTTTACGAGATACGTATCCCCCGCGTAAAAAAAAACCTGTGTGTATGTGGAATACATAAAATAAGAGCTAATCTTCCAATGAAAATAGCCAACATTGATTTCTCTCAGGTGTATTTTGAGGGAATTTTGTTTGTGTCCGATGGAAATAATACTAGGTTGACTAAAAAGGATGCTGTGTCTGCATTTTTAACAGGCATTCGGATGAAGATGAGAATTATACTACCAGTCTCTCGTCATCTTTGCCATGATCTTCACATTCATATGCAATATTCAAATTTGACATGTAGGTTTAATCAAGGCACTAGTATCACTGAAGATCCAATCGAATTGACCGATAGTGAAGGTGAACCAATAGTCTTGTCCAAAAAACTAAAAGGGTCAAGATTCTTTCTCCCCTTTATGTGTGATATAATTTGTATACCATTTCCCATATACAACATATCTGTCGCTTCCAATCAGTCTGCATAAATGTTGCGCTCACTCTGCCCTCCCTCACAACACCCACTTCCCGTTTGTGACATTGATGAGTGAACATTTTTTGTGCGAGTGTCGAGCAGGAATGAATTGTCTTTCTCAAGATTCACTGTACTCCTAATAAGTGCTCGAAAGATGTAATCTTACGTTGATCGCACTTGATCGAAGAAATTAAAAAAGAATGTATTTGACCGCAGTATTTGATAAACTCTTTCTGAAAAGAACTGGATTTGATTTGCTGAAAACACTATCTTGTTTTCTCTCTAGTTGTGCGTTATGTGTGGCGATGGTAGGTTTTTTCGAAGCTGCTACTGATTTCTATGAGTTCGGCGTTTTCGGCTTGCATGCAACGATTTTTGAAGATTTGTTTGACTTTTGCTTTCGGGCAGCCACACCAGCAGTAGCAGCAGCTTTCTTCTTGCTGGTCGCCTTCTTCACAGCAGCAAGTTTGTTTTTTTTTTGCAGCAGTAACTGTTCCAAAATGACATAACCGCTGTACAATTATAATTGAGTGGAGCTGGCACCTACTTATATACAGATTTTTGTGATTTCAATAGCTTGCTTTCAAAACAATTTTTGAGCTATTGAAACAAGTTTTTGGATCAATAAGTAACACACATATAACGCGTAGACATTTTATCTTTCGAATGAAGCGGTTATCATACCATTTCTTTCAACCGGCGAAGAGGGTTTATTGCTCAAAATCCTGTTTCTCCAATGTAACACTCTCGTTTTCGAAGCTTTGAACTTACACCCCAGTATAGAAATGAAAGATGTAGTCTGACGTCAACATTATTTTCACATAAAACGTCTTGCAAAAAAATGTCATGTTGAAATTTTCTACATATTTCAATACTTCCCCTTGGTTCACCGTGACTGGTTCGCGCTGACATAAGGGTGATCACAACAAACGCGAGCTGGCTCCTCTCTCTCAGCTTTTAACCAAAATATATGAGGGGCTCAAAATGAAAGGGGTGTAGGTGACATCTAGAGATGGGCTAACCGTTCATGAACTGATCAAAAGGAACTAGTTCACCAAAAACAGCGATTGGCTTAAGCGCCACCTCTTTCGAGGACCAATCGCCGCGTTCGTTGCCCAGCTAGAGGCCTGACACGCAGGCCTAATTTGTGTCCTTTTATAAGGATCGGGGGACGACTGAGCTGTACGAATTCCAGTCAGCGAAGGCTGACAGAAGGCACCCGCAGGAAGCTCCAAGAAAATCACCAACAACCCAGAATCACTCCGAATACGACGGAAAACCACTACAGAATTTTCTCATCACAGGCAACGTTACTCTAACAAATTACCAGACTGGCACGGCCATCTGGGAAACAAAGGCGGACCACAAACAACTCCAGACATCAACTACGAAACACGGATAACGTGAAACCTTAATAAAAATAAATTGAATGTTCACAGGATCACATGTATTATAGCGACTTTTACTCCTAGACAACACTACAAAACTTTCTGCATTTGGGTAGACTATGATTTTACATTTCTACAATTTATTTGTACATTTACTTTTGCTTAAACTATGGGGACATCACATGTGCACATGGACAAAACAGGGTACCTGGGGAGTACGGTGAAGACACAAATTTCCTCACCGACTCCTTCTGCTTCTTTGCGGCGGATTCTCCGCCGGTTGATAGCTTCCAGCGGGTCTGTTGAAGGCGCGATGGTAACGGCGCAGCCTTTTCTCCGACGCGTTTTGGTTCGTCGGGTCTCGCCAAGAGGAATTTCCCTATTTTAGTAATTTGTTAACAGTTAGAAAAGTGTCCCTAAATTATACAATATATGTACCTGTTGTAGTCGCTTTTTTGCTCGTTAAATTTTATTGAGCGTTTGTTTGCTAACTAGGAACAAATGATGGCACTGAAACAATTCAACTTTATCACCACAAAGACTTCACGTTATATAAAAAGAACTTACAATTAGCGATCGCGAACAAAACACACAATGGTTCCGCGATGTCGGACAGTTCTTGGCAAAATGGTCGAAGAACATTGTAGTCCTCAGATAAACCGCAGGGTATCTCGCGATTCATAGCTCAAGCT
Organism: Toxorhynchites rutilus septentrionalis; assembly: GCF_029784135.1. Lineage (NCBI taxonomy): Eukaryota > Metazoa > Arthropoda > Insecta > Diptera > Culicidae > Toxorhynchites > Toxorhynchites rutilus. The sequence continues at coordinate 7,602,977 of NC_073744.1, forward strand.
CAGCCGAAGACAATTTCCCCAAAGCATCCCCTTGTGTGCATCTTGCTTCAACTAACCGTCCTTAGATACAGCCTTCTCATTTCCCTCCCCAAACTCAAGGCCACGAAAGTAAGCGCTGCGCTAACAGACATTCATTGGCCGAACAACTTTGGCGATTGAGCTTTCGCCCTGCTCCAGGGAGGTGGGATGGGAAATCTAAGCTCATAAGTATAGATTCTGGAGTATCTTTTAGTTTACTTTCGGTTGTGACTTAGTGGAGGTACACTGGAAGTGTTTCAGTGTGAGTTTTTGAATTTAAATTATGATATTTGAATAATTACTAACTATCCTAACCAATAAATAAATAAATAAGTATATAAATAAATGAATAAATAAATAAATAAATAAATAATTATAAATACACAAAAATATTGTAAATAAATAAATTTAGAAATAAATAAACAAAACTCAATAAATATGCACACCAATAATAAATAAGTAAATAAATAATCCAAAAATATCAGATGATGAAAACAGTTGTGGCAACTGTTACAATATGAAAGAACAAAAATAATATGTCGGTATTGTCGCTTTCATAAAAAAACGCAGCGTTTCAGGATACGATGGTTTTAAATTGGATTGTTAAATTATTTATCAAATAAAATTTTAATTTCATAAGTTCATTGGAGTTCAGGGTAAATATTTCAGTAAATTGATATGCAAATCTATCTCACTTAAAATATAGTTGAAAGCGGAAAGATTTAAACAGCCTAATTTAGGGATGGACGTTCGCGGTTTGGGTACAGTTTTGCTATACCATTTGTTGCAATATATCGTAAGCAAAGCAGTAATGCTAGTTTATGCTGAAAATAATGAATAATGACTCAAACAAAATCAAAATTTCAAAATCAAAGTTTGATTTTCTATTGTGCTAACAAATATCGGACAAATAATGATAAAAACGGCATTTTATGACAGTCCTACATAACATCTCACACTTTTCATATTTGCTTTGACGATTCCCGAAATAAAGCGCAGGGGAAAACGATTGCAACAGAAACCACCACTCATAAAAAGTGTAGTAGGCTATAAATATTGTGGCGCGGTATTGTATTTCAAAACAAGAATTAACCGGGCAAACGTATCGCCCCAGGCAAACGTAACGCCCCGGGCAGACGTATGCCGTCCGACGCTCGCTAGAGCTCGGTCGGACATTGCTAAAGGATCGTATCCTATGTTTCAAACTAACCGGGCAATCAGTGGATCCCAGGTTTGCGTGCGAGACACCGCCGCTTGCGACGTAACTAAGTAAGTGAACTGCTCAAAAGAACTAGTTCACTTAAGTGAACGGTTGGTCACTGAACGGTTTATTAAAGTGAACCGTTTTGCCCACCTCTAGTGACATCATCGATTTCTTTACATCGACTCTTTATTTTGGTCATAACTCAATGATATACAAATCAAGGTGGAGCAGTAGGTGAGGTACAGGGTTTTCCACAGCCGGGTGACGTCTTTAGAGAACCCCCATTGAACTGACAGGAGCCAACATATTGGGTATCCCACTGACATTTTCCCTTTGTTTTCATATGAATTGGGTATCCCACTGACAGTTCTGCTTGAGATTTTGCTAACGATCCTAGCATCAATCATAGCACCCGGCTGGTTTTCCAACTTTAAATTCCGAAAGTAAATTGAAATAAAACACACTTAGAATTAGAATTTCGAAAAAACTTTTATTTCAAATTAAAGTTTGGTTTATGCCATTATGTGTGAAATACAACATCATTCAAATGTCCACCTAGGGCTTCCTCGCACACCTTGATCCGGAACAGGTAATTTTCGATGACTTTTCGGCACATATCAAATATATCGGTATCTCGGTCATAACTTCACGAATGTTGTCTTTCAAATGTTCAAGAGTTTGCGGAGAGTTGTGCGTCCCTCTAATTTCGTTCGCAATATGGCCATGTTCGGTCGTGTTATGTGGCACGTGGCGCCGTCCTGCTGAAACCACATGTCATCCGTATCCATATCTTCAATTTGTGGCAAAAAAAAAATCGGTCAACATGCGGCCATAGCGCTCACCATTCACAGTTACCGTCTCGCCGTCCTCATTTTCAAAGAAATACGGCCCGATGACTCCATCAGACCATAATGCGCACCAAACAGTTACTTTTGGCGGATGCAATGGCCTCTCAACAATCACGTGTGGATTTTCTGAGCCCCATATATGGAAATTTTGGGTGTTCACATAGCCACCGAGCTCGAAATGTGCCTCATCGCTGAAGAAAACCACGCTCTAATTTTTGTACCAGTTGGACTTTATATGGATGTAGGTGCAAGTCCAAATGCAAAATTCGCCACAATTATGTGTTTGACAAGCCCAATTGCTGAGCACGCCGTGGAATCGAAACATTCGGGTCATCCTCCACACTGGCAGCAACAGCAGCAATATTTTCGGCCGAACGCACATTACGATGATGCACAGGTTTCACAATATCCGCTACGGATCTAGTTTGTTCGAATTTACGCACTACATTAGCGATTGTGTGCTCTGCAGGCCGTCCATGACGACCAAAATCCGTCCGTAATGCTCGAAAAACATTTGTCGGTTTTTCATCATTTTTATATTATAATTTAGCAAAATTAACACGTTGTGCGATGCTAAAACGATCCATATTGTAAAATGGCAGACATTAAACTAACGATATGACGCTTCGGTTGACAGCTATGTCAAACGGTTGTCAGCGCAGGGCTGTATACTTTCGGAAGCCCGAAATGGAAAACTCTGTATATCTATATTGGCAAGCAAAATATCGTGTCGTAATTATTTGCATTCAATGTGGAATGTATATGGAAGAAACGAAACAATGTTGAAAGTACTCACGGTTGCATGATAATTTGAGCCAAAATTCTCATGAAATCATTCAACTGTTTGTTTTTTAACAGATGATAATTGTATCGTGGCTTAATTCGATTATTTATGTGGTAGCATTTTCACATGGATGCGGTGGGCGATTAAAGATAAACACAACGACTGACGTCACCATTCGAGAAATAGTTATGAAATCGCATGATATATCGCTCGAAACTCTGTCATCTTCATTAACTTTTTTCCAGGACATTGGTCATAATTGATAGCGAATTTGTTTTCAAAACTGAGTTAGTGCCAAACTAACTCTGTAATAAGAAAGGTTTTTCAGGTTCACGAACGCGGCGGTTTGTTGGTGTGCGTTATATAATCTGATTTGTTTATATTTGCGATGACAAATGTGAAGTGTCGACGTCTGATGGCGATATTAGTGTTTGGGAGGTAAATTTTTCTCTATCAGATCAGAAGTGCAGTGTAAAAATATAAAAGTTTGAATGAAAATTTTTACTTCATATTATTTTATACACGTGTATACCTGACACTCACTTAATCATTTGTCGATGCATTTCCTGTTTGTTCCACAAATAATTACTATTATAATATAAAATCACCATCAGACACAGTTGTCGTTCAATATGTTTTTGCAATTTCAGAAAAAAACCTCTGATTTCATCACATAAAATAAATATTCGATGCGTTGAAGTAAATTTTCATTCATAATTTTGATTTTGAAAGCATGTTTATTCCATCAGAATATCCATCATTATTTTCCCAATGAAAGCACACTAAGCTCAATGTCGTCTACGCGAATATACTCTTCAAAATCAGAATCCGAATTGGATTACGATTCCAATAATACCAAAGCAAAAGCAGCAGGTTTTCCATTTTCATAGTCTTTATTTTCAGATTTTCCAAAACAATACTCGGAACATGACAGTTCAGTATAGTTGTATTGGTGAACCCAAGTGCCAACTCGTGAAACATCTCAGTGCGAAACCAACAGCTTTCGGGGCGAACCTAGTGCGACATTAGGTTGAAACTGAGGGAATAAAAAAACGTTCTAATAGCAGTTAGTGTGGCACTGGGGTTGAAACTGAACAAAAACGAATTCGCTATTACATTCGCGTCATTTATGAGCAAAGTACGTAGATTAAGAAGGTAGTCTCCTCCCTACTTTGTTCAAGTAGTGGTAGGCAAAGAAAAAAAGCAAAAAAAATTGTAATAAACCATCGATCAAATCCATGTAAATTCGAACATTTTTTAATTTTTTGAAATTGTACCACAAGAACTGTCTCAAAATATGTTTCTAAATGATAGCAGTCTACTCAATAGTTTTAAAATTTTAAACACACTGCTGTTTTTTTCTCTTTTATTAAGCGTCGGCGAATATTCATGCGAAAATTGCCAATAGAAATCACCGGAATGGTTTCTGGTAGCAGCTTCACCAGATTCTTTGGTAATGTTAGATGCACTACGAATGATAGCGGAACGTTTTGGAAGATCCAAGGAGCGAATGTATGGGATAGCTAGAAACATCTTCGATTAGTTCATCTCATCACAATTTATATGAAACACACTTACCTCCGGTATGAAGACGTCTTCTTTGCTGATTATAGGTTGAAACAGCATCCCCAAAAGTTCAACTATTTGTTGATCGGAAAACGGTGGAAAGTTGTCCGGCTTTCTTCAAAACTTTCGGCTCTGCTACTATTCAAAATTGTTCTGCTCCGGCATCGCGGACGTGGCACTTCGAAACTTTGCTATGATTTACTGTTTCATGATTTTCTTCAGCATGCAACACGATTTGCTACAGTACTGAATCGATTTAAATTATACGCTTATACGACACACAAACTGCATCAGCGTAATATTCGCATATGATGCGGATTAAATATATTTTACGACAATGTACATCATAAAACTGATGTTTGTTATACCGAATTGCGACTTAATTTGATAATGGTATATAAAATCGAGTTTTTGCATTTTATGCGATTTCAAATATACACGACACATACTTTGATTGATATTATATGCGATTATGATTTATTCGGAATTCTTGTAAGACTTGGCACGTGCAAAATTATACGATTTAATGTTTGCTGGGTGTTCAGTATGAAAACGATGAAAAATCACATGAAACCTTACCTGTAGTGAAAATGCGGTACACTATCGTGTTTTTTAGAATTTCCGAGATCTCGCACAGCACGCAAAAGAGACAGTGTGCTTTGCGTTAACCAGTCTCGCTTCTCACAAAGTCATTTGGAGCAAAGCGCTTGTGTAAATGTATAACAGGTGAAGCAACATAATCACTTCAATAAGAAGGGGATCACGGTTTGTGGAGCGGGTGTTGTTTGTTTTGTTATTGCTAGGATACGCCATTTTTGCATTTTCACATGCGAGAGTAGTGGATGAACTGGATGAGAATGAAATTCTACAAAATCATCCCTTCTTCTTCACATAAATTCGCGAAAGCCGAACATAGTAGGCATCGTTCGAATGAGCGTCGTGGCAGTTTGTAGAGAGCCGCCGGCAGCTGTTTGTAAACAATACCGACAGCAATTCCAATATGGCTGGAAGTGCATTTCATATGATTGTTTCAGTTTCATATAGAGGCGCCTTGATTTGGAGCTGTCTGCAACAAATGAGCGAGGCAGAAGGCAGCCGAGCGAGCAGACTTCCTGTGCGCGCTTAAATTTCGAGAGACAAGTATCGATTTTTCCTTCCTCGCAACTCTTCCATGTGCAAACGATGGGACCGGGCTGCAGCACGCGAGCTCGGGATTGGCTCTTTCTCTTCTCTTACGCTAAAATTTTGTGATATGTTCAGGAACGCGTCGTCGCGTTTCGATGCGAACAATGCACAAGTGTTGTATACACGAAGAGATGCTCGTACATTAGTGCTCGCGAGACTTTCTCGTATAACTGCCTCAAAGTGACATTTGGTTAGGCCTTCTGCGATCTCACACAGCACGTAGAAGAGACAATGTGCTTTGCTCCATTCAGCCTCGTATCTCACACAATCATTGTGAGCTGTGTGCAACTAGTGAATGAATTGATTGGATGACTTTAGCAGCGATATTTATGTGAAACAGTTCTTCATCACTAATTGTTCTACGTGATATATTACGAAGATTAAAATTTTAACACCAGAAGCACAACTTCCCCCGACACCACCAAATGCCACTTTGAGTCTGGTACACGAGAAAGTCTCGCGAGCACCAACCGATGTGTATCGCTCATGTTGAGGTGCAACAAGGTATTCTTGAGCGCATCTCAATATTTTACGAAATAGAAGAGAAGGAGCCGAACCCAGGCTCGTGTGCTAAAGCCCGGTCTCATCGCTTGCACATGAAGGGGTTGTGAGGAGGAAAAAATCAATACTCGTCTCTCGAAATTTAGGCGCACGCACAGACAGTCTGAACACCTCTCAATATTTTACGAAAGAGAAAGAGCCAATCCCAAGCCCGTGTGCTGAAGCCCGATCTCTTCGCTTGCACATGGAAGGGTTGTGAGGAAGAGAAAATCGATACTCGTCTGTCGGAAATAAAGCGCGCGCACAGGAAGTCTGGTGTTTATAGACTTGCGATTTCGTCACATTTTATGGTTTTTAGAACTTTTAAAATAAACAAATATTGAAAAAACTTCAGAGCCTCGAACAAATTGAGGATTTTTTATTACTAACTTCCTAGTATGTGTAATAGAGATGAACAAACCGTTTATGAACTGTTCAAAAGAACTAGTTCAAAAAGAGTGAACGAACGGTCGTTCTTTTTTACTGGGCAACAGTTCACATGAACTGCTTACCCAGTTCGTTCTGAACTGTGTACGATGACCGCTGGCGGAACTGTGTATACAGTTCAGAACGGACTGTGTATGTTGATCGGCGTATAAGAGGAACGAGTGATAGATAAATGCTGCTGCAAGGTAAATAGTCCTCAAATTAACCAATGGTAACAAACGATAGCCCCTTGAATTAAGGGAAATAAGATGTCGGTACTGTCGTTTTCATAATAAAACCGAATATTTCAGGATACGATGGTTCTTAAATTGGATTGTTCGATTATTTAACAAATAAAGTTTTAATTTCATATTTTTAACTTGAGAATAAATATAGAATAAATCACAAAAAAATACAGTTGAAAGCGAATCAATTCAAACAGTATTTTTCAACAGTAAATAAAAAATTGTGTCGCTGATATGAAATGTTTTTATATTATATCATATTGTGCTCGAGAATTTCGATAAGTTCGACATTCGCCCTCCGTGTGTATATACAGGCGATTTCGCTTACCTTCTATTCTACGTTCTTTGATTTATGAGTGCTTCAGGGATAATAATCAACACCATGGGATTGCTAAGATGGCCGCATTTTTGTGACCAGCATAGAAAATCTTGAGCATAGAAATCATAACCAAAAATTAAAAATGAAGTGCGCCGCGCTATTTTTCAGCTGTGATTTTAATTGCAAATTACCAAAAATGCTTCCGGGTGGGTATCCAAACATCGCTTGCCAAAGGAAACTATCCAACGTAATCAAATATTAACATATCTGACTCCAAACATTAAACAATACGTGAGCCCACTAAGCGCGAGCCCTGTTTATGTTGCCTACGCTCAATTTGCGTTGGCTGGTATAGGGTTGCCAGAGCCCCGATCAACACGCCCAGCCATCGGTCATGCGACACTATTCTGTGTGATGTTTCGTCCTGTCGCATACACTCAAAACCATCATCTACTCTTATCTACACGCCCGTGGAAACTTGTCACAATTTTTATCACAGAACCAAGTGTCAATGTAATTTTCACCAGGAGTAAGAGCGATTGAATCCTGGAATGCAGCAAATCCCAATACGAGCTGCAGATTGTCCTTAAATTTGTGGTTTTCCTAACAATTACCTTCGGAAGTGTGCAGCGAATTGGTGTGACTTAAACGAGTACGATTATCCGACAGTGGAATAGAAAGGGATATTGAGATGGAAACCAGCAGGATAATCATTCTCGAGGTGTACAGGATTTGTAAATAGAGCGAAACCTAATGAAGAAATTATTGGCCTCAGCAACGGGTGTGAACCGAATACGGACTCGGGGCATACATTTCGGGGTTACGTGGTTCTTGTTGGCAGCTCGTTGATACAAGAATTGGAAGCGCTTCCAGAGAATCGCGTAATTGTTTGAGTAGCGTTACGGATTCGCTCATGCGAAGGTGAGAAACTGTAATTTAGTTGACCAACAGTCCAATCCCACCCGATTGGGAGACGGGAACTAGTGGGTAAAACGAAGTACGCAGTAAGCGCCGAAAGTTATGCTAATGATATTCATCATGTAACCAGCGAGTGAACATTTTCATTTATTTTTATCATCTCGTCCTTGCAGTATTCGGTTATCAGTGTCCCAGAAAACTTTCTCCTCTGGGCACAACGAATTGCAAGGACACGGCGATGAAAAATGTATGTCGATCGCTATCAAGCCGGCGTTTCGTTTAAAATGATAACTAATTCACTTTACCATTCTCACCTGCTTTTCGACAGAGAACGCTACCCATCACTACCATCACCTACCGGCATGGCATGCGCGTGGGGCGGGATGTGAGTCGCGGGGGATTGCCAGCGGAGAAATAATTGAATGTATTGAAGACACCACTCGTCGTATAGTATTTAAACTAGGCCAACCGCAGGTAGTTTACTGAACTGGCGGCGGCAAACCGGAAAAACAATGGAGCAGGAAATCGGGAGCTGGGACTCGGTGCTGCTGGAGAACCTGTCCGAAGATAGTTTCATCAACAATTTGCATCAGCGCTATAAAAGGGATTTGATATACGTGAGTGGAGACGAGCTGTTTTTTTTAATTCGCTGACATTTGCTTCTTTTTAGACGTATATTGGAACGTTTCTGGTGGCATTGAATCCGTTCAAACCTCTGACTATATACACGCCGGATCTAGTGCGAAAGTATGCCAACAAAAGTCTCTTCCAGCTCCCCCCGCATATGTGAGTTAAATGGGTGAAAGTAGGGATTCGATTTGATTCATATTACCCGTTTCGATCATCCAATTAGATTCGCCCTGGCCAACTCAGCTCATCAGTTCCTGCTTAACTACAACGAGGACCAATGCATCGTGATGTCGGGCGAAAGTGGAGCCGGCAAGACGGAGTCAGCGCGGATGATAGTCCATTTCCTGACGCAGATATCGGAAATGAGGCGTATCCGGCCACCCATTTTCTCCCTGAAAGGCTCCAATCCAAACTCCCGTCAGTCGACACCGAAACACTGCTCGTTCAGCCGAGTAGGCTCATCGTTCGAGAGTAGCACAGGCGCCGGTACGGGACGTTTGGACAGTATTATAAAGTATAATACTACGCGGGTATGAGCGTTAAACTTTGTTCGATGAAATTGGAGAAATTCAGCGTTAATTTTTTTTTCAGAAATGCTCCCACGAAAAAACGGTCGAGTTCGATCTGATATCGCATCACAAAAGTTCAGAAAACCTCGCGATGCTAATGGGTGGCACTGGGAGTGGTACATTCTCCACTGGGAGCACCCCGAAATGTTTGAAACACTCGAACCAATCGATCAGTCGTTCCACGGAAGCGAACGAGTTCCCGACCAAATCTACCCTCAAATCATCGTTCACGACCTGTCCGAAGCACAACTGCACCTCCACCAGCACTAGCACCTGCAGCAGCCACATGGATCTGCATCGTATGTGCGGCGGAAACTCGATAAACTCGCCCTCGCTTCAGAAACGCTGCAATCTGAGCCGCTGCTGTCACCAGAGCAGCAATCGCTCGATCCACAAATCTTCCTCGTCGATTGCGCTGACGTATGAGCACAGTGGGGGCGGAAGCAGCATGTCACCATCCCTGCATCGGAGGCGGATACTGAAATCGATCACCAAGGAGGTGTACCTGAGGGACTTGGAGCTGGCGAAAATGCGCGAGAGGGTAGCGCAAGCGGAGGTTTTCCTGGAATCAATGGGGAATGCACTCACCGGGAAGAATGCCAACTCGAGTCGATTCGTAAGTTGCTGGCAGCTGTTAGCCAGAGAACGTTTCAATGATTATTTGTTTGTTTGCAGGGAAAGTTTTACGACATCGAGTTCGACTACAAAGGAGATCCCACTGGCGGGCATTTGACGATATGTAAGTTAATTGTCTATTTAAATGTTTTTCGCTTTTCAAATATAATAACGATTTGCGGTTTTCTCCGCTGCCGACGCGATCAAGATATGCTGGAAAAGGTACCTAAAACATAATAATGTTGTGGCAATCAGTGCTGAAAATAATCATTTCATTCATTTGAATCCGAGCGAACATGAAATCTTTCTCCAGTTTAAAACTATAAGGGAGAGAAAAGATCTCCCTCTGCTACTCAGATAACCGAAACCACATCGGTTATCTGCCTGCCCATTTGCTAGCATGGGAACAGCGTTGCCAATGTTCCAGTTTAAACCTCATTCTTCCAGTTTTTTTTTCTCGATCCAGTCTTCCAGTCGAACCCTAAAATCTTCCAGTTTTTTAAAAAGTTTTTTTTTTACTGTCCAGTTTTATCCAGTTTTTTTTTCTATGTGTGCTTCAGTTTTACCCGTTTTATGTAAAAAAAATTACAATGATAAATATCATCCCTCTCCTTACCTTCCCGTCCCTTGACCAATTTTATTTTTAATTATCGTTTTATCGATCCAAGGTGTATTTACTTTGGATCGATCTTTAATTTTTTTCCACACTCAACTCAGTGTTATCTATCTCCTGTTTAAACTACCGATTTCAATACGGTTAGCGTGCAGTGCGTGTGTTGAAAATATGCTTTTTTTTAGCCGTGTTTCATCTACCTCGTGAATTTCTGCGACAGTGAGGCTGTAATTTGGTTCGTCCTATTTCGTTCAATCTGTCGGTGTTTTGTTGAAAATACCGAAAACGAAGAACTTTCCCGAGTGCTGGAAACTTTTTAAATTACTTGAAAAACAGGATATCGCTCGATTTTTATCTTATTTGACAGTCTACCGAAGCAGCAACGTGCTACAGTGTCTTTAAATTTATAAAAAATATATAAGATATTCTAGGTCCACCAAACCTTTCTGAAGTTCAGACCAATTCTACCATTTCATTCACGACTGGCACAATGTTAAAAAAAGCTTTCCTAAAATAATTCATAGACCCCGCGTGCTGGCTTTGATTTTGTATAAACATCAGATATTATAGATCCTCCAAATCATTCTCATGTTCAGAAGGTCATAGAGTAAATGTACCCCATTGAATTCAATTGATATTAATATAAACTCAAAGAATTTTTAGTCCTAAATATTATTAATTTTACGTATGATCTAAACTCTCCTAAAATCTTATGTAAAGCAGTTAGAGGCGAATGAACTGCAAAGTTTAAAGCCTCTTAAAAACAAAGAAGATAAGATGTAAAGTATGCATTAGCTATATTTTACATAAAATGCATATGCACCGTAGTGTTTATTTTACAAGTATGCATACTATGCATATTTTTTCAAAATAATTTCTCGAACAGGAGGAAATAATTAAGGATATCTCATTTTCATCTTGAAATCAAAATTTGGTTTGGAAAAGCCTGATATAAAAAGTAAAATACCAATGAATAATACAAAAAAATGAGAGAAATAGAAAATCTCAATACCAAAATTTGATAATTTAAATACCAAAGTAATATTTGAGCAGTGTTGTTTTAGCATTGAATGTGCTTATTTGTGTATTGGAATAATATTGCGGGTGGAGTTTTCTGGTATTTTAACTCGTAACCAAAGTAGAGGTGGGCAAAACGGTTCACTTTAATGAACCGTTCAGTGACCAACCGTTCACTTAAGTGAACTAGTTCTTTTGAGCAGTTCACTCACTCTTTTGTACAGTGGCGGGATATGTCCGATATTTGTTAGAAATAACTTAGCACAATAGAAAACCAAACTTTGATTTTGAAATTTTAATTTTGTTTGAGTCGTTATTCATTACTTTCAGCATAAACTAGCATTGTGCTGCTTTGCTTACGATGTATTGCAATAAATGCTATAGCAAAACTGTACCCAAACCGCGAACGTCCATCTCAAAATTATCGAGCACAATATGATATAATATAAAACATATTTCATATTAGCGACGCGAATTTTACTGTTTAACAAGACTGTTTAAATCAACTTTCAGCTTTCAACTATATTTTATAAGTGAGGTAGATTGGCATAACAACTTACTGAAATAATTACCCTGAACTCGAAAATATGAAATTTGATAAATAATTTAACAATCCAATTTAAAACCATCGTATCCTGAACGCAACAAGCGTTTTTTATGAAGCGACAATACCGACATATTATTTTTGTTGTTTCATGGGGCTATCGTTTATTTCCATTCGTTAATTTGAGAACTATTTACCTTGCAGCACCATTCATCTATCACTCGTTCGTTTTCTTTCCTCTTACGCACCGCTTACCGTACACAGTTCGTTCTGAACTGCATGCACAGTTCTGCCAGCGGTCAGTTCGTTCTGAACTGTATACACAGTTCAGTCGGCGGTCAGTTCGTTCTGAACTGTATTATCAGTTCATCATTCACCGTACACAGTTCGTTCTGAACTGGGTATACAGTTCATATGAACTGTTGCCCAGCAAAAAAGAACGGCAGTTCGTTCACTCTTTTGGGTGAACTCGTTCTTTTGATCAGTTCATGAACGGTTTGCCCATCTCTAAACCAAAGGTAAGTTTAGGTAAATTGCGTTGAAAGACGGAAGATGGAAGTTAGGTTCGATGCAGTGATCTATAACCAGAAAATTGTCCCTATGTACCTAAATGATTCACATTATCGAGCACTTTTGCGACGATCATCTATCATCGATTTTATGGATATGAATACGAGATTTTGCAAGTTTTACTCAAATAAAACCGTATGGAAAAGATCCTCAAATATGGTTTCACAGCATTGTTCGAGTTGTGGGATATGCCATTTTGCTCTGCTCGAATGATATGATTACTGTACGAAACATCAAAGGAAATTCTACGCCTCAATCATTGGAATGGGTAAAAAAAATAATTTTAGATAAATCATAGCCGATCTTATTAAAATAAAACGGTTTTACAGGATCCAGTTTTCTTCCAGTTTTTTTTTTCAAGAGCAATCTTCCAGTTTTTTTGCAAAATATTATTGGCAACCCTGCGTGGGAATAACAGCTCGAGAGAAACAGAGAAACAGCAGGTTTGGTGAGAGTGATTTTTTTATTTCTTTCATTCTCACGCTTCTCGCATTACTGTGAGAGTTGCAGTGGATTGGTCAAATTCGTCCCGTCCTTTTTGCCGTCCTATTTCCTGTTCGTTAATCGTGTTTTCAGTTCGCACCGTGTTTCTATTCTTCTCCTCCCATTCTCTCTATTGACATCAGGGATGCCAGGTGATTTTTTAAAATGTCTTCACATGGTACGAAAAAATGTCTTCAAAAGTCTTCACAATCATATCGGATGAAACTAAAATTCATAACTTACTTTTGAACAAAGTTTAATAGCTAATTCAATGATTATTTAAATTGGTATTGTTATACAGCGCATTTTATTAAACTTACCTTCAGGTTTTGAAGCTTATTTCAATAAATGTGAATAAAGAATATATTGCGCAACTGCGAATTAAATTTTATGAGTTTAGAAATGATAATTGGCTTGATAAACCGTTGATTGAGGTAATTCCAGCTCTTCCACAAAAACGGAACTGTGATAACTCAATTTGTTTATTTTAGCTTTGAAGTTTTGGTTGTAACTCGAACCATATCCATAAACTAATTATTGAAACGGTATTTAACAGGAAAATCTTCGATTTGTGAAGTGGTCGTTTGAAAGAAGGTTAATCTATTGTATAGTGTAGGCCCAAAATAATGAAAAAATACAATGTCACAATCATTCGAATTCCCGAATGTAAATGAATTAATGTTTCTAGGGGCAATATGCATTCAGACCGCTGAAAGTTCTCTAGCATGTGAAGTAAAAGTCGCTGTGTTGTTTAATTCATTCTATATGCATGTGGATTTTCTGCATGAAAAAGTTTGAAAAAAGCAAGTTAATAACCCCGAGACAAAAGTCTCCGTTGATTACTAAGAACAAAAGTGAACAAGTGACAATGATAAAAAAGCGAACAAAAGACAAAAGCCCTACTTCTTTTGACGATATTTTCGGCCAATAGTTAGAATTTCATGGAAATAATATCACTCAATAACCCACATACACTTTCACACTGAAATGTCTTCACATATTTCATATTGTCTTCAAAATGTCTCCACAAATCAAATGTCTTCACAGTAGGTCAAATGTCTTCAAAATGAAGACATGTCTTCAAACCTGGCATCCCTGATTGACATCGCAAGGGGTGATCCAGATCAAGATCGTTATATAAAGGTGAACCGTACAATCATTATCTCAATGATTCAATCTGCCGGATTTTTAGCTGAACATAGTTCGTCTGATGTTGGATCATCCGTCGTGCACATGGAGCTGCCTTGTGGTAAACCCGATCTACAGTACGCAGTGCAAGATGCATTCAACGTTTCGACGTAAAGAAAAATTGGATGTAATGTACTATAACGGAATTCATTTCCAAACTCTTTTCTTTTTAAAGTATGGTGTTCTCCATGTTTTCGTGTCACAATAAACTCTTCGGCATCCAGCTTATTCGACTTCTTCATGTTTTTTCATAGGGCTTGATCAAGACTCGATGTTCCAAAGTCTGATTCATTTGCTAGTATCCCCACACTTACCCTGTATGAATGACCTCTATCCCGCTTCTCCTGCATCGTGCTGCAAAATGTAGGAACTAAAGTCACGTGTCCTTCGGGCATGACATTCGGCAAACCATAATGGCCAATCGCTTCCTAAATGCCTCGCACCGCGCTGAATAGCATATATGTCAACACCTTAATGCTTTTCTCACAGAAAAGATGCCGCATCATGCGCGGGCTGCTATAGCTGAAATCCACTGTGTCGTCCATATGCTCAAGCGGAGCTACTGCACCCATCATGCGTTCACTCGTACACCTCATGCGCAGGCTGACGAGACAGTGCTCCTATCTTGAGAACAACTAACTGGATTATTTTCTCAGAGTTCGGAAGGAGTCTGTCACTGCTGGACACGTTGTTTTTGTCCACGGTTACGTCAAAGAGTTATTCACAGCAAAATTTTAGTTCTGTCCTATGCATGTTTGAAAGCAACAGTCAGTCCTCTACTGTATAAATTACAGAATCTGCACGAACCTCCAAGTTCAGCATAAACTGGCTTGTCAATGTTGTCCGCATGCTTGTAAATTTTATTTATCCATTTATCATCCATCTAATCATCGCAAACATTCAGTCTACTCTTTGCACTATCCAGCTCTCACAGTGCGATCTACTCCTCCACATTCCACTCGCATTTCATTCTTTTGATGGCGTTTCTATTTATACTCCCGGTTTTATTTATTAACTTTCCGGATAACGTAATTTCTTTCGACTCTTGGTTGCATTTAACATAACCTTCCGGTTACATTCACTTACTTCCCGAGCACCTGGAAAATCCTCAACTTTCTCATCGGGACATCAGAAAACACCTCGGAATCGTGCAGTCAACGGCGAATCGTGTGATTAAACGTTACTACGAAACTCTGAGCATCGACCGGAAGGAGAAATGCGATCAGAATGGATGTTCTATTAGTGATCAGGATCATAAGCGTGTCGTGAAAGCGTTTAAGCGGAATCCCAACGCATCGGTCAGGGATGTGACCAAAAAGTTTAATCTATCCAAGTCTTTCGTTCAGAAAGCCAAGGACCGGGAGGGACTGCATAAGTACAAAGTGCAGAAGGCTCCAAATGATGAACGAAAAAATATGGGAACGTCTCGGGCCCGGAACTGTACACCCAGAAGCTGACGAAGCCTCATTGTCTTATCATGGATGATGAGACTTATGACTTCCGGCAGCTTCCGGGGCTACCGTTCTTCACCGCCCAGCACAAGTTTGATGTTCCGGAGAAGGTAAGGAGGCAACAACCTTGGAAAGTTCGCCAAGAAATACAAGATTAGACAAGCGATCTGCTCATGTGGCAAACGGCGTGATCACCGGGACTGTAAACGGGCAGATCTTCCTCAAGAAGTGTCTACAGAAGCGTCTGGTGAAGCAACATGAGTGTCCTACGAACTTCTGGCCGGATCTAGTTTTGTGCCACTATTCAAAGTATCACACTGGAGTGGTATAAAGGCAACGGGGTCACTTTCGTATCCAAGGACATGAACCCACCCAACGCATCGAAACTAAGGCCCATCGAAAAATACTGCGCTATTATGAAGCATACATTACGGAGGCATCCCAAGTAGGTCAAATCTGAAGAAAACATGAAGAAAAACTGGATTTCTGCACAGAAAAAGCTGCATCCAGAAGGTTCTGTGCAACACCTTATGAGTTAAGCGTGAAATTGCTTTGGCTAATGAACTAATCGCCCTTCTTCTATGGCATTGAGAACGGTTGCTTTCCCAGGACCTGGTCTGAAAATTTTCCTAAAGCATTTTCGCATATCTGTTGGGTGGAATAAGAAACAAGTAGAAAGATGGGTGTCCTTGTGATGACCGATCAAATTGTGTAATGAAAAGATGTGAAAAAAACATTAAATCAGAGCAACGTTCCTGTATTGTTCAGTTTTGATTATTTTCCGGCGATTTTCATTCGACATCTGGATACGACACTAGTTTGTATGAGGCGAACTATTCTCTATTAGATTAGTCGGCGCGAAGGTAGCTTAAAATTGCTAAAATTTGTATAAGTTTTTTTCCATGGTGTTATTTAAATACTTGAAGTACTTTGTATATATATATATATATATATATATATATATATATATATATATATATATATACATATATATATATATATATATATATATATATATATATATATATATATATATATATATATATATATATATATATATATATATATATATATATATATATATATATATATATATATATATATATATATATATATATATATATATATAAATGGATTTCTGTCTGTCTGTCTGTCTGATTCTTATGGACTCGGAAACTACTGAACCGATCGACGTGAAAATTGGTATGTAGGGGTTTTTGGGGTCGGGGAAGGTTTTCATGATAGTTTGAGACCCCTCCCCCTCTCTAAGGGGGTGCAGCCATACAAATGAAACACAAATTTCTACATTACTCGAGAATTAATGACGCAAACGAAACGAAATGTGGCATGTGGATGTTTCGGTGTGCAATAAATGTTTTTACGGTGATTAGACTCTCCACCCCCTCTCTAAGGGGGGGCTGCCATACAAATGAAACATCAATTTCTGCATTACTCGAGAATTAATCAAGCAAATGAAAGCAAATTAGGCATATGGAGGTTTTTGGGTGCAATAAATGTTTCTATGGTAGTTAGATACTCCACCCCCTCTCTAAGGGGGGGGCTGCCATACAAATGAAAGACACATTTCTGCATACCTCGAAAACTAATCAAGCAAATGGAGCCAAATTTGGGATGCGCAGGTTTTAGGTTTCTATGATGAATAGACACTCCTCCCGTCTCTTACTCACTTACTCACCATTATAGTATAAAACTATCTTTAGATACAATTTTTGTATAACATTTTTCACCACTTGCAGGTAAAAGTGGTTTTCGTTTACATAGAGTACTAATTTGATACGGACAAAATAATTTTCATTCATAATTCTTATTTTAAAAGTGTGTTCATTCCTTCTGCAAACCCATATTGTCATGCAAACTCCGCCATCTTGTAATACGAAGCTCAATGCCGTCAATGCGAATTTATATAGTTAAGCGTAACTAATAGTACTTGGTAGCCAATTTTTCGAATAGTTATAGTTTTGCAAGTATACCCAACAATAATTTATCACAAGAAATAATGTTGCTAGTGAAGCACAGTATTTTATGTCAAATGAGCGAAATTATGCGCTGGTTGGTATAAGGGAGCTTCACGGTATTTGTTTTCATTCGACTCAATACATTCATCTCATTCAAATGAGTAGGAATAGCTTTCAATTGAAGAGGTTAACTAATTTCAAACGATGCAAGCTATGCTTTCTTCGATGACGAATGGAATTCTTTGTCATTTTCGTCGATTTCTTTCGAATGAGTTTGAATATTCACCGCACTGGTGCCAAAGTTTATTTTATACCATTCTAAAACAAGCAAATAATTATTTCTATTTTTTTCCAAAGGCTCGCGTCACAACGAGGAGTCCAGGGGAGCGAAACTTTCACATATTTTACCAACTACTATCGGGTGCCGATATTCAACTGCTCAGTAAGTTAATTGCTGCGATTTGAGAGCAATATTCGCAACCTTTTATGTTTTCTTTTAAGAATCACTCAAACTGCAACGTAATGTGGACAGGTATGAACTGCTCAAATATGGCCTAACCAATGAAGAGGATCGCCCGAATTTTGTTTTCACGAGAGTAAGTTAGTCTGACTGATAGACTATGAATTAGACTGAATTTTGTTCCCCATCAGCACTCCCTAGAAGCTCTCGGCTTTGGTCAAGATGAAATCTTTTCAATTTTCACGATTCTTGCGGTGGTGCTTAAACTTGGAAATCTTATCTTCATACCCACGACCAACATCGACGGGAGCGAAGGTTGTGAAATTTCGAACGAGTACGGTACGGTTGTTGCATTTGTTCCTTCTCCGGGGGGTGCACATTAACTCCATTTACCTTTACTTCAGAACTCGAGGAAATAGCCCAACTACTCCAGCTGGACGGTCGCCTGCTGTTCCATTGTCTGACGCGAATCGGCGAAAGCTGGGATCAGATTGTGTCGGACGGGTCGGAAATAGATGCTGCGTACGCATCGAGAATCAGATTCGCTCTCTGCAGAACGCTGTACGGGCGGTTGTTTACACTCATGGTGGCCAGAACCAACGAGCAGTTGAAGCTGAAACAGCACGGTATGGGAATGGGCGGAATAGTGCGGGGGCGAACCGTCGGACTGCTGGACTTCTTTGGGTTCGAAGTTCTGGAGAAGAACTCACTGGAACAGCTTGCGATCAACTACTGCAACGAGCGGTTGCAACAGGTTGCAACAACTGACGCTTTATTTTGTATAATATGCAAACATATTCCTCTTTCCAGCATTTCGTAAGAAACGTTTTGAAGTATCAGCAGGATTTATACGTGGCTGAAGGTTTGGAGTGGATCAAGATTGATTTCTTCGATAACCAGGGTATTTGTGAGCTGATAGACAAACCCTGTTACGGTATCCTGCAGCTGATCGATGAGCCGCAGATAATCAACGACGGGATATTGCTCACTCGATTGCATCAGTGCTGCTCGGGCCACACAAATTTTCTAGCTCGTGATCCTAGTTTGCCTTCGAATAGCTTCCAGTAAGTAGTCTCCCTGGTTAGAAACAGCGAAGCTGTCTCTTCATCAATTGCTCGATTCCAGAATTCGTCACTTTGAGGGACCAGTGCTATACGCAACCAATGGCTTCGTCGAGAAGAATATCGATTTCCTGCCAAAACACGTCAGCGCCTGTTTGTATCAAAACTGCGAGTTGCCGATCGTGGCGAATCTCTTCCCCGAGGGCAATCCGAAGCGCCAAAGCATCGCTCGAAAGCCAACCAGTTTGAGTACAAATCTTCGCAACACGCTGCAGACCCTCCTGAAACAGCTGGAGCAGCGCTACAATCACTACATTTTTTGCATCAAACCAAATGAACTGAGGCAGTCAAAAATGTTCGAACTTGGTTTGGTGCAGCACCAGGTGCGATACATGTGGTAAGTGCTTGTTCGACAGTTCTGTCTTCAATGGCTGAATTTCGCAATTGGTCCCATCTTCCAGCCTAATGCCGTTGATAAATCTGTGGCGCAACGGTCACTACTTCAACATGATCCACTCGCGCTTCGTGCAACGCTACAAACTGCTCTGTCAGTACACGTGGCCTCACTTCAGCGGATCCATGATTGACGGAGTGGCGCTGATAATCCGTAGTGTTCCACTGCCAGCGGCAGAATTCACCATTGGTCGAAAGAAGGTATTCATTCGGAGTCCCCGGACGGTGTACGAGCTTGACGAGTTCCGAAAGGTACGGCTCAATGAATTGGCTATGCTGATCCAGAAGACGTATCGGTGCTACACCAAACGGAAACATTTCCTTGCCTTACGAACAAGCCAAATCGTGATAGCGCACACTTGGAGAAGCTGGAGGGTATTCCATTTTTGAAACCAAATATTTATACATTGAAATGTATGCTTCCATTCATTTCAGGAACGCGAGAAAATACGAATAAGCGAGTTCAAGAAACAAGCACACTGGGCGGTACAGGTCATTGGACGATTTTTCGTACTCATAAAGGTATGTTGGTTTTTGTTCACCTTGTCTCACAAAATATAACGTTTGCATTCAAAAAATGTACAAAAATTGCCGATTTTCCATGGGTTTACCTTCACACCTAAGTGGTGCGGACTCAATTTACTTCATTTTCAAGCAAATTCATGCATGTTTTCAAGCGATTTCTTGCAATAAATTCTCAGACCACCAGAGATGCCAGATTTACAAATATGTTTGTAAATTTACAGACATTTCTGTAAAACACTTTCTATTTTTGTTTTAGACTTTTTGGATATAACAATATTTCACAGGTTTTTGAAAAATAAGAGGCTCTATCCATCACATCAAAAATATTTGACTCACCATATGACATTTTTCCACAGTTTTAATACAGAAAAGTTATTATATTTAGTTTATATCAATACACATGACGTTAGACCAGCGATACTCAACCAGCGGCCCGGCAGTCTTTCTGGTGTGTATAAAGTTTGGAACTCATACACATAAGTACTTTTGCCCTGACATCATTGCAGACGAAAGAGAGCATACGGTTATAAACAATTAATGAAAAATTGCATTCTATGCAGTTAAGGAAAAATCTTGAACGAAAATTGTCTCTGATAATTATTTTCTGTTCTAGATAAGATTGTTTTGCTGAAATGCAAGGAGATTTATTGAAAATAGTTAAGTTAGGGTCAGGACTATGTCTTCTAAGTATTTGAACAACATCGAATAAAAATTTTCATTCTATTTTCAACAATTTACATTCGCTTTTGGGTCTGCTTATGACGAAATATGGATTACTGTTCGATATTGTTACCACAGACATGGTTCATGGCCGTGTGGTGATCTAAAACTTGTATAGCCTTGCATGGCGGATGGTATACACTGCATTTTCTTATAAATTTCATCAACGACAACACCGCAAGCCTTGGTGGATGTCCAATATATCAACGAAGAAATAATGAATTTTATAAAAATTAACAACGCGTATGTATGTGTATGTATGTATATGTAGATCGTTGAAACATTTAAACACACATACAACACATAAGTTATTAAGCGGTCCGAAAAATCAATTTTCTCCACTTTTTCCCAAAAATGACAAACGAAAATTAATAACTTTTCAATCACTGAACCGATTTAGATGATCGACATATAAAATTGAAACTAATGACCTAGCCTTTTATTAAAAAATATTTAACTTGCGAAAAGAATAATTATATTTTAGTATTTATTGATTTTAGTCGTTTTTCATTTTTTATGACTTTGGCGCTATATTTTTTTATATTTTTTCTTGAAAGCTGAGGAATTTTTACATAACATATCTCGATATCAGAGATGCTATTTTTTTCGTTTTTTTAGATATGATTTTTCAAAGTTCACCGGTGGTTCAAAAAATCATTTTTCCCCCTTTGTCCAAAAATAACTTTCTGCAAAAAATCATAACATTTGATTAATTTGAATACACCGATTTAGATGATCGATATATTAAATTGAAGCCAATAAGCCAAGCCAATAATATCACACTTGCGGGAAGATTGGATTCTAGTAGCATAGGTCTAGTTTAGTCACATATGAATATGTTAAATGTTAAATTTACAAAATTATAACTTAAAAACGATAATTATAGCATCTTTGATATCGAGATATGTTAGGTAAATAATCCTCAGCTTTCCATAAAAAATATAAAAAAAATAGCGCTCCTATCTTTAACCGAGAAAACTATGAAAAACTAACTCAATCAATAATTACAAAAGCAAAAATTCAATTTTTTCGCAGAAGGAATATTTTTTCAAAGAAAAATTACTCGTAAGCTTCAATTTAATATACCGATGATATGAATCGGTCCAATAGTTCAAAAGTTATGACTTTTTGTAATGGGAAAAATGGGGAAAATTGTTTTTCGAACCATCGATTAGTTTTGAAAAATCATATTTCTAAAACGAAAAAATAGCATATCTGATATCAAGATATTTTATGAAAAAAAATTCTAAGCTTTCAAGAAAAAATATAAAAAAATATGGTGCCCCCTAGTCCAAAACCATGAAAACATTAAAAAACGACTACAATCAATAATTACGAAAATAGGATCCATATTACCTGCGAGTTCAATATTTCTCACTTAAAACTCATTGGCTTCAATTTGATGTGTCGATCATCTAAATCGGTTAAGTGGTTCGAAAGTTATAAATTTTTTTAAAAAGTCATTTTGGGAAAAAGTGGAAAAAATGATTTTTTGGATCACCCTAAAATGGAAATGGGCACCCTAATGAAAAATTAAAAAAATACGAGTCTAATGTTTTGCGATAAAGAACAAAATTACAACTTTTGACGAAGATCTGAGAACCACTATACTGGTTTGGCGCGATGTACAAAGTATTAATGAATATGTGAAAATTAACGTTAAAAGACATTTCTATAGATCTGCAAACTTTTACAGACTTTTCCCCATTTTTAACAGACATTCACATATTTTTACAGACTATTTTTAAAAATCATCTGGCATCTCTTCCTTCCACTTTTTATCGAATATTTTCAAATCGCAGGAGTAAACATTTACGTGACTCTGACTTCGTTTGTTTTTATTTCGTTCGGAAAAAAACGTTATGTCAAAGAGAGGGGACATTAAAAATGCGTTTCTCAGTGAAAGGCTTAGATGCTCTTTCAGAGATGCAATGGTTAATTGAACAATTGACGGAAAAATGTAGTTCGGTCATTTTATAATTTTAATTATTTTTGCCCTTGACAACAATACCTCTTTTATAGTGTTGATTATCATAAGAAAAATAACACTCCTGATCGTTGGATCTCTTTTGACATTTCAATTGGATCTTTTTTGACAGCCGTTTTGATTCAGTCCGCACTACCTAGCTTCACACGCATTGACGAAACTACCCATGCAGCATCAATAATAGTAACCCATGAGTTAGCAAAAAAATTTTACAGCTCTCTCAGTCGAACTCTAACCGTGATGGCGAAAACAGTGAAGTTACTCCGTTCAGAAGTGTGCGCGTTCAAAGAACGGTACCCCGCCGCGTCGAAAACGGACATCGTGCGGCACTTTGTGGACGCCGGATACGCCCGTTTCGGCTTCTACAACATCTTGAGACTATTGGACAACAATCGGATCATCGAAAAAAAGCCCGGATCCGGACGGCCGACGACCCTGAGCGACGAGAAGCTCCAAAGGATGCTGAAGAGGAAGATCGAAGGAAAACTGGCTACATCGCTTGGCCGGGAGGTCGGAGCAATCGGCCAAACAGTGAAAAGTACCTGACGAACATGGACATACATGTCAGGAAGCGGAAGTCCCATCCCCTGGTCTCGGAGCTGCAGGCAATGGCGCAACGACTGCGGTTGAATAAGATCAAGGTCAAGTCGATTTTCCAGGTGAATCGCGACGTGGCGGTGGTGATGGGCGACGAGACCTATCTCACTCTGGATGGCAACGACTGGCAGGGCACTTTGCATTTTACTTCCCCCACGAAGGAAGTGAGCTTCGAAGCGAAGTTAATTTCACACATCAAGTTCTCTAAGAAGGTGCTGCTGTGGCTAACAATCATCGAGAAAGGAATGTCAAAGCCGCTCTTCTTTAGCTTCGAACTGACCGTGAACGGGGAAAATTATAGCACGAAGTGCCTGCCGGAAGTTGCGTCGTTCATCAGGAAATACCATAAGGGCGAAGACGCGGTGTTCTGGCCGGATCTGACGTCGGCCAGCGATTGAAGCGATTGTTGAACGAGATGGATCGGATGAATGTCGATGTGGTACCCAAGTCGGCGAACCCGCCCAACGTCCCCCAGCTGCGTCTCATCGAGAATTTCTGGGCAAACCTGAAGCGTAAGATCTACTCCAACAATATTGTCGCGAAAACTAAGGGAATTGATAAATAAAACGAAGAAAGAACTCAAAAACAGGCCTGTTTTCGTCCGCAATGGTGAATGTTTCGGTTAACTGCTGGAAGGCCGCTCGCAAGGGCGTAGCATTTTTTTGCAAGTAAGCTAATATAATTACTTTCCATGGGAAATTTATCAAACTCAATTATCTGTCTAGTTTTTTTATCACCATCCGAAAAAAGTCCATTTTTTAATGCAAATGTTACAGCGCAATTTTTTTTCATTCCTCCCCTTAGACGCGTGAATTTTTGTTCACCCTTCTGTTGCGACTGCCCCATGACAACATGAGTCCCATCTGTCACGAGTGGCCTACGGCACCATCCTTTCTCGCCGAAACATCCCAACTGCTGCGCAATATCTTCCATCGGTGGCGATGCTACAAGTACCGGAAATCATTCGACCAGCCGGCCAGAAATCGAATGCGCGAAAAGGTGACGGCCAGTATTATTTTCAAGGATCGGAAAGTCTCCTATCCGCGAACTGTGGCTCATCCCTTCCACGGAGACTACATCCGTTTGCGACAGAACGTTCAATGGAAGCGAGTCAGCTGTGAACACAATGATCAATACGTGGTTTTCGCGGACATTATCAACAAAATAGCCCGCTCCAGCGGGAAGGTAATCAATGATAATCACTATCCTCAGTAATTCTTCCGATATCGATCAATATATTTTCAGTTCATCCCCATCCTGCTAGTGGTTTCCACCAACTCGATGCTTCTGCTAGACCAAAAAACAATGCAAATCAAGTATCGGATACCGGCCTCCGAGATCTACCGGATGTCACTGAGTCCATTTTTCGACGACATAGCTGTCATTCACATACGTGCTGTAAGTTCACTTCCCGTTCATTCTCGTACTCTACGTAGAAGTATCATTGAAGCTAGCGTATACACGCGCTAACGTTGCTAGCAGCGTATCTACGAAACAGTTGCACCGCCCCCAAATCTGATGTAGATTGTGTGTTTTTTCTTCCCCGTTCTCTCTATATTCTTCTCCCGAATGGCTTGACCACCTTGATCCTAAAACGTAATCGCAATGACACACGCTTCGGCCAACAACATCCAACACTCGTTTTCCTCCCCCTTGTGAGCATCTCTGTAGGATAATTACAGCTCAAACATGTCGGATCGCTCCGAGTCGCCAACGGGGTGCTTATTTCAGGTAAATTGTTTACTGTTCATGTGCTGTACATATTTGCCTTGGTTTGGGCATAACACGATAATTCGCTTAATTTTTCAACGAATCGCATAATCCAGTTGATCACCAGAGAAGACCGACAATTTATTGAAATTTACTTTTGAAATATCTGTTGTGTGTCCAGAAGTAAACTAAGAGTTGATTCAGAAAAACGCGTCGAAGTCGAAGTTTTTAGGCGCGATCCTCTATGGAGCCTAAGTTGTGTTTTAACAGAAAATGTGGAAAAATCTTCTTCTGCTACTAAAAATGAGTACCTTGGAACAAGATAGGTATGTCAGTTCAGTCAGTTATATACTTCCAAGGGCTAGAAAGATATCAGTTTCAGACAGTAGACAGTAGACAAATTGAAACGGACTGTTTGGTGCGAGAGAATCCATTCTCAGTTATCGATATCGATGCTTTCAAGTTTCCAAAATCCCGACGGAGCCACATTGTGTCCAGCACGAGCTGAAATAGCTCACAGGAGAAGGATTCAAGCGTTGAATATATGCTTGTGGGCACAAATTTGACACCCTCGCCGAGCTGTGAATCGGAGTTCTTTCCAAAATCGAAGAACGGGACAACGTATCCCTGAAACAGCTGTCGGAGGAGGATCATCTCTTATCCTACCTTCGACATGTTGACGCCATGTTGAAGTTTTTTGCCATTTGCCATTTCAGTATCGTTGATTTATTTTTTAGAAAAACAAAAGAAATACTTTTGTTTCTAAATGGGTACTTTTACGATATGACATAAAATGCCACTTCATGCTTTTTAAAAGAAAAATAAAAACAAATAATTAATAGTCATTATGACCCCCTTTGGCCTCGATAACCAACTGACAACGCTTTGGCATTAGGAGGATTGGGTTCTTTTCCTTTCCGATTTCCGATTTTTTAGATCGATATTTTTTAAGATAAGACGGGACTAGTTGATCATAGGGATAATGTAAAAGTTGCCCGATACGCAAACTCGGTTGATGCGAAGGAATCAACCTTGTGAATCTGGATTGGCACTTGACTGGGTTGAAGTGGGTGTCGAGTGAATTACCCTTGTTCCTGGAACAAACTGAATTAACTGCCTTCGCACTAATTCCCTACGGAACGAGCAATGAACGGGAGCTGAATCAATCTATTAAATATCAACTAAGCGGGAGGATCAACGAGTACATTATCTTCACGAACTCCGAGCGCAAATTATACAACTATTACTGAGGACGTTGGAAAACTTGAATCTGAAGAACTCTCGTCAGTCGATTCAATGGGAAGTTTCGGATTTAATCGTACGTAAGACTACTTACTTTATTCAGAGAACCTTGGGTGTTCATACAATTTTTATCCTATCCTAATTCTAGTCTAAATTCAAGTCTAATGTGCGAAGGAAAGAGATAACTATAATTGTTCTTGCTCCTTTGCATATAAGTCCTTTACCTATCGCTTATCTGTGATTCACCACATGCAACCTGGTTAGGGCTTACCTTTGACTCATAACTGCATTCTAAGAGCAACGAACTTAGCACGATAACAATCGATAATGTGTGCGATCTATTTGGTCCCTTTCCTTTCCGTTATTATATTACATTGGGGTTTGACGTGGGACTACGTCTAACCGGAATATATGGAGGGTAAAATGAAAACCTAAACACAGAACATGCAGGAAAAAATGAAAGATTTCGAATGCTTATAGCTCGAACATTTCGTACTGGATAGGAGAGATGTTTGCATCACTTGATAGGGAATATTTCTACGCATCTATCGCAACTAACAAAATGTTGTTTTTCATTAGATAAACAATTGAATAACTGTAAAATATTAGGCGTTATCTAAACGCCCTAACTGCATCGTTTTGATTGGCCCGATTTACGGTTTCCCTAACACAGCCATCAAAACCAAGCAGCCTTGGGGAAATCGGCATTGCAAATACATGAAAGTAGGGGGACTTTTGTTCTCATCGAAAAATGTTCCCTAACGC
Organism: Toxorhynchites rutilus septentrionalis; assembly: GCF_029784135.1. Taxonomy (NCBI): domain Eukaryota; kingdom Metazoa; phylum Arthropoda; class Insecta; order Diptera; family Culicidae; genus Toxorhynchites; species Toxorhynchites rutilus. Next base: position 7,630,206 of record NC_073744.1, read on the forward strand.
AGACTTTAAAATCAAGCAACGAAATCGGCATTGCAAACACACGAAAGAGCCTAGAGGCGAGTAAACTGAAAAGTTTAAACCCTCTTAAAGCCAAAAAGAAGAAAAAGAACACACGAAAGTAGCTTTTGTTCCCACCGAAATGTGTTCCCTAATAGAGATTTCTAAACCAAGGTGCCTGGAGAAATCGGTATTTCAAATTCATGCAAGTCGGGGGTATTTTTGTTCCGACTGGAATGTGTTTCCCTAACACAGACTTCAAATCCATGAAGCGTGGGGAAATCGGCATTGCGAATTCATACAAATCAGGGGTATTTTTGTTCCGATTGAAATGTGTTTCCCTAACACAGACTTCAAAACCGAGGTTTCTGGGGAAATCGGCTCTGCAAATAAGTGCAAACTGCGAGTACTTTTGTCCTCGCTTGCCTTTGTGCAGAGTGGAATATGTCTGTCCTAACATGATCTTCTAAACTTAGGAACCTGGGAAAATCGTGCAGCCACTAGAAGCGAATGACATATATTTTACACATATATTTTGTTCTAGTCATCATACCAAACGTAAAAGGTCCGTCATTAAATTTACTTGTAACGAAGAACAATCAATCACAATAAATGAATTGACTTTACACGGCATTTGTTCATTTTTTTTCACTCACAGAGCAAATATATTGAACTCAATTGAGTTTGGAAACTGTTTCATTCAATCAAGAATTTAATCAATACAAACGAATGATTGCTAAGCTAAGGTAGTTCCACGTGAACCTTGCGGTTATATCATAGATATAACCCACTCATTTTTTCATTACACCCGCTACCGATAGGTAAGATTGTTATTTTAGGATCGTACACACGGTTCGCTCTTATTGTATAATGTTTTCCTTCTGTCGTTCTCTCGATCGTTTCACGAAATTAAAATTGAGTTGCCTAATTCTTTTGATTTCTTACAGGTAAGTAAGAAATCAAAACAGTGACATCGCCTTCATGACGAGCGAATCAAAGTCGGGTAGCAGCGATTTCCAGTGGACAGCGGGGCGTCTGAACACATGATGAGTACCAGAAACTATCTTAAAAATGTTCGTCCGCTCGACATGCCTGTGACGATAACCGTGGCAAAAAGTGGGGTTACGCTCACTAGTACCCTAGCTAAAAAAAAAAAAAAAAAAAGTTGAGCTGTGCGGTACACAACGTTCTCTACTTGCCGGGACTATACACGAACATATTCTTGGTAAAATGAATTACGCAGCGTGGCATGGTGGCAACTTTCGGAAGCGATGGTGCGCGGATTATGAAGCAGCCGCAGCCGCAGAGGGCTCCTGTACAAGCTGGACATCGGGAATACGAATCTGCTGAAGCTCATCCGAAGAAGTGCAAAGCCGGAATCTCAAATTTGCGGCTCGTGCATGGTGGGAAAGCGAAACAGGTTGCCGTTTGAAGAAGCCGATTTGCCTCGTTCGTCTCTTCCGTTGGAGTTTATCCATACGGATGTTTGCCGTCCATTCACACCGTGCTCATGGGGTGGTCAGAAGCTGTTTGTGACGTTCATCGATGACTACACACACTTCAACGCGGTGTACACGCTGAAGGCGAAAAATGACTCATTCCGAAAGTTGGCTGCCATGGCCACGGTGAGATTCGGAAGCAGGATTGCCAGACTTTGCAGTGAAAACAGTGGCGAGTACATTCACGCTTAATTCATTGATTTTTGTGAACACGTCATGGAACTCACCGTTCCATACACACCGCAGCAGAACGATGTTACCGAACGATTGAATATGACGATAATGTAGCGAGCGAGGACGATGCTGGACGATGCAGGTTTTAAGCGATCGATGTAGAGCGAAGCGGTGTTGGCTGCGGTATAATCTGATCAACCGGAGGATCTGATCAAAATAGGAGGTTGTGTCCAAGACACGACCACATTGTTGACGTAGAGCTACGCTGTTATTTTGTTCAAGTCCTCCGCTTTGCGCTCTTCTCAACAGAAGCGCTTTCTATTAATATTTCCTGTCTCTATTAGCTTAGCTGTCATCCTTGGTGGAGATAGTTTTGTTACTGTCATGCGAAACCAAATCACACACAAAATTCCTGGACAATTATTTTCTTGGTGAGCCGATGATAGCCTAGTTTGATGATTCCCCACACAATTTTGAAGTTCAGAACCTTAATGGAATAGCGTCAGATTGATGTAATGATTTCAATGCCAGAGACCTCAGCGAGTGAGTAATTTGGTCGCGCCCACAGCTCAATCCGAAACGAAGACATTTGATGACACAAAACAAGGAAGAACAAGCGATGTTCATTGCTTGGTGTCTAGAACGATACTGAAAATTTGCCTCAGTGAGATCCAATATTTATGTTCTAGGGAAATATTCCCTTTAGTTCTTCTTCTTCTTCTGTTGTTTGTTCACGGAGACATTAAATCATTCCCCTTCGTTAATCGCCGATAATTTTCTCGTTATTGACGGCATGGTTAGGGAAGCTCACAAATGACAAATGCATGGGAAAATATAAATGCATCTAGTTTTCATCAATTTAAACCCTTTACACACCAGGGGCTTGTAATATATAGCATAAGAAACAAATCTTAGGAAATTTCCGATTCGTTTGGTATGTAAATCAAAATCCGTTCGCGCAAAAATAGTTAGGGGCTGTCCACATACCACGTGAACAGAAAAAGCACGATTTTAGACACCCCCCTCCCCCTCCGTGGACAAACGTGGACATTATATATATCCCTCCCCCTGTTGTCCACGTGGACATTTCTCCGTTTTTTGACAACAAATTTGGAAAATCATTGAATTGCTATTAAATTCCATTTCAAATGTGTTTCTATTTTCTATTCTATGGCTTGACATTGATAGAAATGTTAGCTTTTTAAATAGTAGCGGTTTATTCTCAATTTGTTCCCCAACATTTCCCGTGAAATTATTGTATAGCTGTTAAGTTCTCCCAAACTCCATTAACGTTATTATTAAGTTATATTACGTTTTTTATTCTTCTTTTTTTTTTTAGATTTTCAGCTATCCTCTCCTCTCTTGAAACTCCTAAGCTGGTTCGTCCCAGCATGAACGACCTAATAAGTGCCGCGAGGTGTGTTTACAATGAACTTTATTCCAACATTATTGATTTTACATACAGATACGGATAAACAATTTAAAATGTTCATATCATGATAATTTCGACACATTTACACATTGAGTTCTTTTCATTGGTAGTTTGGCAAAGATGTCCGATTACCAAGACCCCAGACCAATGGCGGGGAAAAAACAAGGATCTTTGGATCACAATTTCTTATTCAAATTTTCAAATACAAGTTGCCATTTTTTAAATAACAAACCCGTGTAACAGTTTATGAAGGTTTATCTTCAAGGATGACCATAAACGCTCCCGCTGATCCCGTCAAACTTCCGAAGGTTCTCGTATTCCAGGCAAACACAAATGATTTGCGGATCTCGCACAGATCGCAAAGGGGATGAAAGAATATCATGTTGAGGTTATGTGATATTTTGCAGTGGCTGGTTCTTAGTCTGGACAGGATTCGCTGCTCCCTCATCGCTTTCACGTCTTCGATTCTGGTTATGGAGCCTTTGATTTTTCGGACCGCTTCAAGCCGCTTCAACGAACAATTTTCGTGAGATAAATTAACGAAAATTCGTTTTAGTCCCACTGAGCTCGCCCCAGATCTGAAGTTGTTTCTGATGGTCACCTGGTCCACTCGGGCCACCAACATCCTGTCACCTATTGTAAGATTTTTTTTTGTTAAGATAGTCAGATGTGTCTCCTCACATCCGCTGGTTTAGACAAGGAAACTCGCAGTTCTGGAGATTTTCGCCGCGTCCACGAAGGTGGCAAACGGTGATTCCCCTACTTCAGCGCATACCGGACCTGTTGGTATGGAATGTAGCAAGCCAAAGATAATCCGCAGTGAAGTTTACCTCTGTCCAGGCACGTCCGTTAGAGACCATCTCTGGCCACCCATAAACGGATCATCAGTTATTACTCCGGTGAGGTTTGGTAATGGTTAAAAAAACCGAGATACGTAGTACATCCTCAGGTTGTCTTCGTATAGGTTGATGCGAACACTGGAATCTTGGAATCTGGACGGAATCTTGGGATCTTGAGTTTCTTTGTGGAGGCGCCTAAAACTGGTTTACCCAACATTTACCTCGAAGGTTCGATTTGACGCCAGGTTTTTCACAAAGTGCAGCAGATTGTCTCCCCAAGATTTAAGACTGCAATCTCCACGTGTTGTCGATTGTTTCTAAATTCATAAAATAGAATTTTCAATTCTACCAGACTCAATGAACGACTTCCTCCAAGTGAAGATCGGCTTTAGGGATAACTAATAGAGATGCATTTCGTTTGCCCTAAGGATTTTTTCCAATCAACATTGTTATAAATAATTAAACTTTTCATCGTCCATCGTGATTTGTTTGAAAACTGCGAGTTTTCATTGCGTTTATAAAGCGAGTCGCTGATAGAGACACGATCCATTCATTTAACTTTCGATCAAATAGTGTAGAACCATACATTGCAGCGTTTTACGTAAGCAGGGTATACCAGGTTCCAGGTTCACTCATGAATATGAATATTTATAATGAATCTGCTATTTCGTGGACGTGTACTGAGGATTACTCTTGATCTGCATCTCGATTTGATTATCATCAGTGGTAATACAAACTTCCCGGACAAGCCAATAGGAGTGTTTTTGTGAACTTTTTTCCGCCAGCCAATCCGAATGAAGCGCGGGATCTCTTGGGAAAAAATGAAAAAATATAGAACTTCCCAAACTTTTGCTTTGCTTTGACAGTTGCCTTTGCCCACATCAGAAAGTTTTAACCAGACAATCAAGATGGGTGCAGCAAGATATGAAAAATTTCGCTCAGTTTCACATCGATTGAACGATGTAAGCAATATTCAAGCTTACTACAGGATAATACATAATTTTTCAAATTTCTATTTATATTCCACTGAATTTTCTAATATTGAATTGTATCGAGTCCGAGAAATACTTTAAATCACATTTGAGATTGATGTGAATTTCTTTTACTAGACTCGTACAACTTGTTTTCGTTGTAAGCACGATAGTTTGACCGATTCGTATGATTTCGTAATTCAATGTTCAACTTTAGCGAAAACATTTCGCAAGAACCAATTTCTCATCTGAAAAATTCGCTCATTCTTGAACAAACATTACTAGGGACACTTATCCAGAAATACGGTCTGTACATCCATGAAAGAAATTGTTTTTAGTGCTTCATTTTCGCAAAACTTGGGAGTTCTAAAAAATAGAAACGTAGTTTTTACTTTGGTGGCGTCTTCATCTTTCATTTTCTTCAATGGCTCTAAAACAAATGAAAGTAAATCGATCGTTTTCAGTTCATGTACGTCATTTTCAGAATACACATTTAGGAAAGCAGTTCAACGATATCAGAAACGACTACCAGACTATCAGAAAGCTCAACCTTTTATTGATCAATATGGCTTTTCTTGGAAATGCAGAATAGGTTTCACGTATTATTGAATACAGAAGTTTTTTTTCAAATTCATTTAACGTGTCCACGTGGACATTATCTAAACCCCCTCCCTTCTCACCGTGGACACGCGTGGACATTTTCGTAACACCTACAACCACCCCCCCCCCTCCCCATAAAGTTGTCAACGTGGTATGTGGACAGCCCCTTATTAACGTTAACTTTATTTCATAAAAACGTGACCTGTTTTCTGATTTGGCACCCTTAATGGAAGACGTAGTTCTACGTCAAAATTTAAAAAAATACTAGCCTGAAATGTTCTCTGAGATGTCTGTCTACTTAGTGTAGTTTTGTCCCAGGTTTGTCCGATGCTCCGTTCCAAATCTGCAATCCAATTAGTGGACCTAAGTCTTTGCGTAAGGTGCGCAGATCGAAAATTTAAAACGCGTTGGAGTTCTACCTCCGGAACGATCCATACGATTTCGATGAAATAATTTTCCCCAAATTCTCCACTAAATTTCCTATCATTGTACGTAGGGTTTTTTTTCGATATTTTAAAATAATGTTTTCGTTTTGATTTTTTAAGCGCAAACACAATTTTTTTTACAAAAAATGTTGCCATTTCGTCGAGAATCAATATTTTGAAAAAATCCTACGTACGATGACAGGAAATATATCGAAAATTATGCAAAAAAATCATTGGTTGAAATCGGTCCACTAGAAAAACTTGTAGAACTGCCAACAGTTTACAAGGTTCAGGCTGCTTAGGGTTCAACAAACGGTTGCAGCTATTCAGGGGACAGTCCAGTTGACACCAATTTATTTTTTGTTTGTTAAGTAATATATACCTAATGAAACTGTGATTACAGATTAATCATAGTAATTTATTTTCTCGTTGAAAAAAATCACGAAAATCATATACTTTTTATGATGTTCACAGTGTACTACCCCCATTAAGCATTTCAAGTTATTATTACAGAGTGTCCGAAATATGATTTGAAACGGTATACATTTTTAAAATAAAAATTATGAATGAAAAGATCCGTACTTCTCCGCATCAAATAAGTACTCTATGCTACAGGAGTAGAACATTTTCTGCAAGTGGTGAAAATTCTTGAGTAGTATCTGAGAATGATTTTGTATTATAATAATGAGGTTCAGGGAAAATTTCAGAAAATTCATAGAGAAATGGACCGTTCGAATCAATCGCACTTCCGGTGAGCGTGAGTGGGCCTTTGACTAACCGTCGTCACTTGTCTCTATACTTTTGCAGTCGGAAATCGGCAAGAAGAAAGGCGACTTTGTGTTACAAACTGCCCACTCGATTGAGATCGTGACGAAGCTGTTCTTGGTCATTCAGAATGCTACCGCCAAGTCGCCGGAGATTGTCATCAGTACCGAGTAAATAAATACCTATCTTTCCCACGCCAAGTTGTCTGTTTTCACTTTGCTTCGTTCCCTCTAGATTCGAGGCCAATTTCGGTCAGCAGACAGTTGTGTTCACGTTCAAGTGTGGCAGCCTGGTGGACAATCCGTACAGCCAGGCGCGCGTCCAACGCAAGGGCAACCGGATGGAGGTGATCGTGTAACAGAGGGCGTCACCGGAGGGTGGAAGTGGTGGTGTCACCGACAAGGGCATCGCATTGTTCAGCTGCCATTCCGAACAGCAGCAGCAGCAATTGCAGCTTTTTGAGCTGGACAGCGAGGACGGGATTGAGTTCGGTGTTCGGGGGTTGGAGTTCGACTAGGCAACGGGGTCATTTGTGTATTATTTTGGAGCAAAAATAAGAGGTTTAGATATTGAAGCAATATTTGAATGTTTATCGAGCAAGTTTGTGCGTACCGCAGTAAACACGGTGTTGAGTAAATATATATTGTAGGCTATACAATTGGATGTTTAAATTAGTGAGTTTCAGACGAAGTATAGTTCAAATACGGTTAGCGGGTAAGACGCGCATCATTTTAGAGGGTGACGAGAAATCAATTACGGTAACCTATTAGCAATTGGAAATAGCAACACATCTTGACATTTTAAGATTACCTTTTTAGCGAGATATTTTGTTGATACGATGATGAATCATTGAACACAATCAGAGGGGTTGTTCTAAACTAGAGGAAGAATCATTTCATGAGCTCCAAACACTAAGCTTGGGCTCCTGTCTATGGTGATTTTCGATTGCAAGGATTTTTGTAACATCCCCAACAAAGAGATAGAGGTCGAATAGAGCTCTGTATCGGCTGTAAAATAATATCGTTTAAGTCGAAGTCAAATTTTAACCTAGAACTTATTTTTGATATTGATTTTATTGACTACTTTCATAAACCACGAAATGATGTTCAAAAGTTGAGAAAGAAAACAAAAAACACGTTTTAATACAAGTGCTCACATTTTTCAACTTGTTGATCAACTACTTTTGGCATTCTAATATATTAAAACGATATGAACTAAATCAAAAAAAGTAATATAGGCGACCTTCTCTAGTAGTATATTTAACGGAAACAAGTCGAAACCGTAGTTAATTGACCTTAGCAAACTTTGAAGTAATATAACATAAAAAAAAAAAACAGTAGATTTAGGTAGCTCAATTTGTCTCAACAAGTCGCATTTAAAACAACACAGAAAACAGATACTGGAGTGAAAATAGTACCATAGGGGACGAAATGTTTCATCAAATTATGAACTCAAATGCGGGGAAAAAAATAAAACAACAAAGTATGATAATGATAGGCCAAATGATATGACAATTAGAGCTGAAAATTTAGTACACAATATATTAACTATTGCAGTTGTGAGGAAAATTGATAAAAGTTGATAACCTAAAGACGCTTACTACAGTGACAGATACTATTAGAAACAGTGGACATAACAAAGCTTAAATTTACTGCGAAATCGTACTTAAGTAGCAATTGAAAATAAAAGTTACAAATACTGCAAAACCATTAATCGCGCGAGCGGTCATTAGAAGAAACAAAAAACATAACGTCGATAGAGTGAAGGTTGACTAAAGCTGTTTTTTTTGTTTTGATTTGGCAAACATTGTGAGAATGAATCAAATAGAATACCTCAGTCGGTGTGTAACCATTTTCGATGTTGTGTCGAACTGATTCATTTCGAGTAAAAAGAAAAAAAAACAATTGTGCAGACCAGATACCGCGCGTGTTGAGCGGATTGTTGATTATTAGCAGACTAACTATCATTATTCACAAAGTGCGGATTCTTACGGTCTTCTAATGACTCGAAAAAAAATTTTGTGCCAAATTCGGAATACCAACTTCGTGTAAGTTAAGTTCTATCGCGCGAGTTCGTGCAAGAGTTTTATCTGTAAGTTGCAATCGTTTCGTACCTTATAAACTTTTTCTATGAAATGTTTTTTTTTTTCGTCAGTCATACAAAACGAAAAGTAGGAAACAAAAATCTAGTGGTATATATGTCGTATATTATAAAAAAAATGTAGCCGATTTAGTGACTCGGCAGTACTCGAAAAATAAGCTGTTGAGAAGTAACGAAAACACAATATTACAGTTAACAGAAGGAACAGTTTTTGATAGTGGTAAATTGTGCCAAGAAGCAACAATTCTTGAAATCTCGTTTGTGTAACATGAGCCTTGTTTGCAGTTTTTTTCCGTGCTGTCATGAACTTACTTGTTTCCCTGCAACTCTGTCTCTACGGTTTCAAACGATTCTGTTCCAACTCATACACTCATTAACGTACGGAACGTATATTAATTAGATTACTGATTTATTCATTTCATTTGCTGCCTTATTGAAACTTTAACGTATTGTATCTCATCAATTGAATCATAAAATTGGCATCGAAGTTATAAAATTAGTTTACTTTCCGGTCGAATAGTAATAAGCCTTAAATCGATGCCGTTTTTTTGATATTTACCTTCCGATAATCACATGGAGAGTAAGACATAATTTGACGAAATTATTACCACGGAAGCTATCTATCCGGTAACAGCGCATTGTATTTGAAACTAATAGCAATGGGCGAACAAATGTTATAGTTAAAAACAAAAAAAAGGAAACCCAAATACAAAGGTCATCTATCGAATCAATTCATCGTAGAGAGAAAAAAAAACAAACATCGATCTGTCTCTTCGCCAGAAAGCAAAATGTCATTAGCGATAAAACTTCTTAATTATAAATACATATCGCATCCATTGAACAAAAAAAAAACCAACAGGTAATAAAGATCTTATTAGGCAACGGTGCAACAAAATAAAAATGATGGGCGGTGTTCTGCTTTAATACCCTGAAATGTCCTACTTAATTTTAGACTCTGTTCTTTGTTTTTAAGAAGCTTTAAACTCTGCAGTTCATTCGCCTCTATGTTTTGGACTGAATAATAGAGTACTGCGGGGTAAAGGTGCGCACGGGAACGAAATTAAAGGGAACTATCCAAACACTTTTGTGCCGCCCTAAAAGTTCAACCAACCATCCAACCAACAGAAAGTGGTTTGCCTAATAGAGCAAAAACCCTCTTTTATCTCTACACAGTCACCAGTTGAATTCCGAACGAGAAAGAGACTAGTCCAGAATTATCTTCCAACCGATTTTCTAAGCGTGAACGGCGAATAAAAAAGAAGTTTGAATTGTGTATAATCCAAAAGGTGTTCTTTGGATGAAATTATATCGCTGAAAGCGAAATCAGTGAATTAGTTCATTTTTAAAATCTTTTTAGTCCATTTTTAAAATCTTCACTACGATTATTGAAAGGTGTTCGAAAATAGCGTAAAGTATAGTGGTTTTTAGTCTCAGTTCGTGGGTCAGATCGTAAGCGGGAAAATCTACTTTCGATCCTTTGGACCGCTCTAGGAACCGGAAGAAAATCCTTCGTCACCGGACCTCCTTTGGTGAGCCCCCATCATTTGGTCCTTCGAGCCGGATCCCCTTTGGTAAGCCCCCTTCAGTGCAATTTGGCCTTTTAGAAGCAAACGAGTATAAAAATTCGACAACAGTGTATTCGTTTGATACATTATTACACCAGCAGTTCACACATATAAACAAGATACATTTCATGAAAATGGAAAAAAGTTATGAGCTAAAAAGTCTTTGCGATGTTTTAATCTATTTTTTTTCAATTTTGGGGATGACGATTTTCTTACCTAAAATAACTGGAAAGTTCGAAACTACACTGTCAAGGAAACCTTCATTCTATAGTAGATGATAGTGCGTATTTGTTTTTGTGAAAAAGTTCAAGAGCCTTTTTAAAAATTCGATTACTTCAAAAACTGCTTGTGGGGCAAAAGTTCGCACCAGCGTTTTGCTCTCAAAAAAAAATTATAAAATGTTTTCAGCCCAATTTTAGACGGGACTCACAAAAGGGAAACTGATTTGAAGAAATGCACTCCAGAAACGCTCGAATGACCCGACAGCGGCTTCGGGAGGGAGTCTCGAAGCATCGGATTACGGCAGACCTCGATATTCCTGAATAAGCTCTGAGGAAGAGGCCCATATCAGTAAGCGATTTATGATTTGAATCTTCTTTCATTGACATTTCTACATTTACATGACATTTTTTTCAACAATAACTTTCAAATAAATCAAATGAAGGTTACTATGTACCTATATGAATAAAAATGATTTGTTATCCGTTCCTCACGATTTATCTCAAGAACGGAGCATAGGATTTAAACAGTTAGTATCAGGATTGATGTGTCTTAGTCTGCATCCTTGGGAACTTGAGTGTTCGAAATGATTTATATCAATATATCAATTGTGGGTGGGACGAAGTTCGCCGGGTCAGCTAGTTGGCTAATAAAAAGAATTCAGTTTCAAATGTTGGACATTTTCAGATATCTTATATTGTCAGACTCCTCCCTCCCAAAAATTTCCACGTGGTATGCTCGACCATAACAAGCACCCATCACCCATAAAACATTTTTTTTCGGATGTTAAGGATAAAATTAAGTATTCGGGTATTTTGGTTATTGTTTAAGGTATATTTGAAGATGTATTTTCCTTTTTTTGAGCGCACGAATAATGATTATTACGCTGTTGAAAGCTGGATGTGCAGATGCTGTTTGAAAATCGGTACCTCGCTGGTGGTATCGGTTCTGAAGCAACGGAACGAATTCAAATAAATTTTTTAAAACCTAAAGCGTCACATAGGGGTTTTTGAAAATTCGCCATTTTTGTTAAAAGTGAGTTATTTTTCATGAAAAATCGCTATTCGAAAGCTCATTTAAAATCTAAAAAATTAGATATCAAAAAACGGCTTGTAACGCTTAAATAATCAATTTTTCTGAAAAAAATTCAGCCAAATCGGTCGAGTAGATCCTGAGATAACGGGCCCTATTATAGAAATCGAATCGAGGATTCGATACAATCACTATCACTATCACACCGAGTAAAATCTGGAATTATAGAAATCGGGGAAAACAGCTCGATTCGTTACTCTGCTCGAATGTCAGTGCTGGTGCTGAAATATTTTGAAACGAGTTTGAAATGTTTCACCTAAGCACTATAGAAAGGATGCCAAATCTTTTTTTGAGACATCTGTTATGAAAATTATGAATATCTATATTTCCAAAAGTGCTAATATGGTTATGTTTTGGCGAAAACTGATATTCCCTCAACGAATGAAGCTTAGTAAGCATAATGCATACATGGATGTGTAATAAAAACGACATCATGGAACAATTTGCTTTACAAAAAATACAGTTATTAGAAAATGAACTTTTTCACGTATTCTCACAACTGCAATCTATGGAATTCCGTAAGGGGTCACGCATGAATTCCACTTTTTTAGCAAAACTATTTTTTTGCATGTAATTCTCTTTTAGCGTCGATTTTTTGTTGTAGCGGCGTCAATAGCTTTATTGTATTGGGCCACCAGCTGTGGCCCTAAATTCTTATTGTGTGCTAGTGTTTCCTTTACCCTTCACATCATGTCAATCCAAATCTGTAATTTAAAAAAAATCATTATTGTTTTGCAAGACATTTCAGCTTTAGCATATGGTATAGAAAGTTTGGTATAGTATAGCAATAAAAAGAAAATTCTTGACAGAAGTAACTCGTAATAATGTACGCTAGCAGGAATAATAATTTTTTAGGTAGGAAATTCGGTTGATAGTAATTCAAAGAATATGATAAAATTTACTTGTGAAGTTATATGTACCGTAGAAGAAACACTTACTTTCTGCCATTCTGAATCAACACGCATTGATGGTCTCAGTGCATTAAGGTGAAGGTGGAAGCTAGCCACAAATGGCTGTCACAATGGCGCTCATTTCTATCATCTCCCTCCCTCACCCCTCGCCAGAAAATCAATAGTTTTGCGAAACAGTGTGAAGAAAATGATCGTTTTCGCACACTTCCCATCAAGTAATATCAACCAAACTCTAATCGATTACTCACAAGATATTAAATTTTCTTCTGCTGTCGCACTGTATAGTAAAAAAAACGTCGGAAAACTCGAGCAAGTGCTCTGAAAGTTAAATTTTCATTTTTCAATCTTCGGCAATGGTTTTGTTTATATTGGTGAAAGCATCGTTATTTTTTCGACACTGATGCCAGACAACATCATCGAAACAGCTATAAAAACCACTCAATAAAATGTTGTTCCTGAGTCATAGCGTTTCATGTCATGAAAATCAATAGAATAAAATTGTGTTGATTGATATCAATTATTATTTTTACTTTTAATGGGTATATAATGTAAGTTTTAGCAACATTAACATTGGGTAAGAAAATTGTATTGCAGAGCTCGGAACACTGCCACGGCTGCCTATGCTTTCAAAAACAGTAAACGGAAAAGTATTACATTCAATCAAAATGCCTCGGCCAACGAAGAGAAGGGTTAAAGCTCTCCAACGTGAATATGTGAAAACAATACGATCAAGGAAGGAAAATATAGAGGAATTATCAACATCGAGTTACTATGCGGAAGAACTTGTTAATACCAAAAGAGCCCCCATTTCGCATGTGTTATAAATTTGCTCATGCTACACTCGCGTATAATCAGAATTTTACTTCATATGCAAATGCACCTTCTATATATATTTATATTTGCAATTGTTCATCAGAACATATCGTTCATACATTTTACTTTAGTATTGAATTGTAATTTTTTTCAAATGTATTCAAAGACTCGTGTCAATGAAGCGCCACACAGTCTGATAAGTGAATTAATCTATTTACGTTTGCTTTGCTCTTCTCTCACAAACACTATTACCCCATTTTTACACGTGGGTTTACCTATACTACTACAATGGCTAGCTTCCACCTTCACCTTAAGCTCCTCACTGAATTTCTCCCACTTCTCCCATTCTATTTGAACTGCCTCCACAAAAACCTCGAGCAATGTTTACATTCGCTTTTATTGGTTCAACGAGTCGTTCAAACTGCTGGTGATTTGTCTGTCCATTCGTTTTCAACCACTGAAATATACGCTGGAAGAAGGTTCTGTATTATAAATTGTAACATGATTTATATAAATAATGCTGGATTGTACACTTACCTTGTATAGCCTATTCTGGCAGCACCGTAAAACAAATACTGATCAAAACAAACGAACATGTGTTGAAAATTGCATATATCTAAGCGTTTCTGAAATGTTTCCCAAAGGGAAATATCAGGGACGCAAACCAAAACAAAATAATCCTCTGAAGATATGCAACAAGCGAACCAAACAACTCGAAAAATTCTGACACTTGCATCGATAGCTATCACTCGCTCGGTGCTATCGAATTGCTCGATTTCTATAATAGTAAAACAGTGCCCAGATTCCTATATTTTCGAGCGGTTATAAGCACCATGTCGACCGAGCGACGGGAAATGCTACAAAGGTGCTGGAATCTATCCCCGCCATGTCCCCTTCAAGCAACACTGCCTATCGTTTCAGCTATAATTACTTGTACTGAGTGAAATGGCATCACTGCATAGATTTCCTTTTCACTCTTTCGCTGAACTGTCATTCAAAACAACAAGGCGAGTACGTATTAGCTGTTTGAAGAAACAGTCGCAAATAGCATCTTCTGTTACAATTACAACTATTTTCCACGTTGTAAGTATTGCTAAAATATTTTTTCTTTCAGCGAGCAAGATAATCAAGCCTAAGCCAAATTACTTGCTCGTACAAAAAGTCTTTATTGACATTACTTTCGACCCACAAAAATTCACCTCCACTTCATTTCAGTTGTTGCTGTTGCGGCTAATATTTCATGTGCTAGAAAAAACACGAACACCATCCTGGGGAACACATACAGCTGGAAACACCAGCGATTGAGAAATGACTTTAATAGAGCGAAATCGAAGCGTTTATCTTACGACGAGTCTTACTCAACCGATGATATCTACAAATAAGATGAGGATGATAAAATGAATGATGGTAGTATTGAATACTGGTGTTGATCACTTTTTATCTCATTTCAGTTGTTGCTGCTGATTGTTCTCATAACAACGGCATTTTTCGACTTGATCGGTGATGTTTACGGCCAAGATGAGGATGCATTGAATGAAGGTAGTTTTGACAGAGACGATGGAGAATCAGTAATTTTGAAAATGAAGGTAGTATTTCGATTCGTAGAAGTGAGTTCGAATTATATTAACATTTGTTATACTTTCTTCTATAGTAGTCGCCCCGATCGGTTTCCACTGAAAAATCATCCACAACAACTGAGAAGTAGATCACAGTAACATGAAGAAGATTCATTAAGAATGGAACATGATGGAAAACTGGAAGATGAAAGTATCGAATAAGGATTAAAAAAACGAACAACAATCAATCGGTGTGTAGAAAGGTGTAGAGAAAGACGATCTCCATGATCAGACGAAAATGACTGATGGTACTATTATGTGCTTCCATACCCGTTAATCATGATGGAATTATTGTGTTTGAGTAGGATTCAGAAGTATCCACCATGACACGCAGGCAGAAGTCACAATTCAATGATAAATTCAGCTCACGTCGCCAACTAGTGCTAAACCCCTAAGGAGTTACTAGTTACACTAGTAATAGGGAACAAAACAGTAATAGGACAACAAGTCAACGGTTGAAGAAGTAGCTGTCAAAGCTAATCTAGAGTACTACTGCCAAAGATGAAATAACATCAGATGCTGATGAAATAACATCAGATGCTGCTCCATATGCTGATCATCAATAACATCAGTACAACTGTATGTATGTCTCAAAAGCAACTCCAACGATAGTTTTTCGTCCGATCGCTGGTTTTCCGTTGTGAATTTACAATCTCGGAAGCATTATTCGAGAGAATTTTATCATCACCATCTCTTATCCCAGCAGCAACAAAACCTATCGCAAACTGTAGCTTATCTTATTGTGCAACTTCAATTGCAAATTGGGGTGTGTAGTTAAAACTCATCAATCATCATGCAACTGTACTTTCAATCAAATGTGCTGATCATCCGATCTTTCGATATCTCCGGAATAAGCTTCTGCTGTCGCCGCTGTGGAGCACGAATTAGGCCGACGATTACGACGAAGAAATTGGAAAAATTTATCACTAGAAATGAAACAAATGTTGCACCAGCAATGAAGATCAACTATAATATTGTATTTATTATATATTCAATGATATTTTGTAAAATTTATACATTAAAATAATTGTTTGTAAATAACGTAAATTTCTTTTCATTTCTTACTTCAATTTTCTCGAACACTAACAAAGCCATAATAAAAATCGAGTAGAGCTGCGGTCGGTCGACGTGGTGCCAGATTGGCACAGTGTTGTCTCATAATTGGTTGTCGAATACGAAGAGTAGGTCGACAAAATGATTGCAAAATGGAACGATATCGGTACCGTTGTCGACACCATTTGTTGGGACCAATTCGACACAACAATGTAGAGTGGGTGCTAACGAGCAAAATTCTTATCACCTCGATTTCTATAATAGGGCCCATCGATACCACCAACTGAGAAAATCGCGTTTAAAATTTCGTACATCAATACTAAGAAATACTTTGGCCCACACTGTTCCAACTGTATGCGCAGTATGCGTTCTTATAATACAGCTTGAGGGGGGAAACCGGTCTGGCAGGTGAAAAATACATATATTTCTCTGCATTTTTGAGAAGTTTATGCCCTCAGAGATGTCTTCCTAAAAGGATTTTTTGATATCTTAAGAAATAACTCAAAAAATACTTTTAGGACATTTCTGAGGGCATAAGCTTCCCAAAAATGCAGAAAAATCTATTTTTTTCACCTTCCAGACCGGGTTCCCCCCTCAAGCTGTATTATAAGAACGCATACTGTGCATACAGTTGGAACAGTGTGGGGCAAAGCGTAGACTTTTCCTAGTCACCCGCCTGTCTGATATTTACACGTTACTAAAATCCGTCATGTACAACAGAAGTTGCTACCAAAAAATATTAAAATAAAAAAAAGTATCGTTGGCTCTGAAAGAATGTTTGTGTTGCCACGATCGCAGTAAGCCTGCCCATGTATCATAACGACGGTTACTATGAAAAATAACAGTTTGAAAATAACGTTTAGCGACTAGTGATCCCCGATTTTTGAAATTAATCGTTCATCAGCTAATCGAATACATTTTAGCAGTTTGTTATTCGATACGATTAATCGCTCCAAATATTCGATTAATCGATTAATCGTCATACTGAGAGGAATAATTCGTTAGACTAATATTCCTCATTTGCTAAAAAGCCATCTGGAATCAAAAAAGTGTTCATTCCGCCAGAAATTCAATTAATATCGTTTACGCTCCCCTGAACTTGTAAACGAAGCTCAATTCGCGTAGATGGCAATGAGTTTCGTTTACGAGTTTAAGGGAGCGTCAATGATAATGATTGACTGTCAGGATAATGTGCGATTCACATAGCACGTTACGGAGAAGAACGTCTACGTTCCGTCAACGTCTCCACCAATTCACACATGCAGTCAATGCTTCCACCAGCACCGTCCCGTCAAATGCCAAACGAATGATTTATTTAATTTTATTCATGGTGTCGCCACCTACAACAATTTTAAATTGCAATGTCCTCTTTCAAATCAGCATGCCTAGAATCAGTTCTAAATTTTGAAAAATTCAATTAGAATCATTGAATTCAATTATTTAAATGCTTAAACCCCGTAGTCCGACCCTCATGCAACAATAATAATAAATAGAATAATTCTTTCAACTAGTCGCGAATGATTTTCACTCCGAAATTTGGAGCTAAGAGATATGTTGGCATGAAAAGTACAGTAAATTGCTTATAAAGCGATATGCTGAGGCACCACTCAGTGTCATTTGCGACTGGTGGCGACTTTCAATGTGGGGCCATAATTTGGGTCTCGAACTCAATGTTTACAAAAATGTCCAACTAGAGGTAAAAATGTCTAATTAAACGTGTTGCATCACAGATCTGTTCAATTAGCCTAATGTCGATGTAGATGTAAATTACTGTACAACCAAATCAAAACAAAAGCCGAGACACAAAGCCCAGACAAAAACCAAACGAGCCGTCCGTCTCCGTCAATTATTCTTTTCTACAAACCCTGCCGGTCGTTTTCGTTGAACGTATGCTGACGGGTCGTTACGTTGCTGGTGTATGTGAATGTTTTCATGAGAATTGCATGGTAGAATCATTGACGTATCGTGACGTGACGGGACGTGAACGTGACGTGTATGTTGTATGTGAATCGCACTTAAAACTGCAGCGGCGGTACGTTTTTTTTTTCTCTGGGTTTGAATCGACGTAAATTATTCGTTCTCTTCGATTATTGGTTACGCAGTATTCGTTCGATTAATAATCGATTTCTGTAGGAAGTATTCGATTAATCGATTAATCGAACGATTATCGGGGATCACTATCAGCGACATACACGCTATTGAAGATCACGGAAAAAATATATATAAACGGACAATTTTGTGATAGAGACAGTTTAGAGACGAATGAACTCTCTGAGTTTAAAGTCTCTTTAATTCAATACCGTTATCGTGATAGAGACAGGAGTTAAGAACAATTTGAGGACATCGGAGAAATTAGAGGTTCAGGTTTCGAAATACCACACTTTTATGTAATTATATAGATTATTCTTTATTTCCAAACTGTAAACAGATTTCAATTCCAGCTTGAAGCTGTACAACAATTATACTACGAATTTCAAATAAAATTGTATTGCTGTCAGGAAAGGTGTGAGCCCGATTGTTTTAGTAACAGTTTGTTTTCCAAGTTCTCAAGGGGATCGAATTCGAAGTCGACAACAACAACAATTGCATCATTTGAAGGGAAGGGAATTTTATTAAAACATAAGAAGCCTTTTGAAGACGATGAAAGGAGTATTGCATCAGGAGCATTATTGTTTGAAAATATTATAACTATGAATCTGAAATAATAAATAAAAAAAGTCGCTGTCAAGAAACACAATTATACGTAGAACAGAAGCTAAAAGTAAAAACTTGGAAGAGATACTGATAGAAAGTATTGACGATTTCCGGTTGCTATCCTTACAACTCAACGATTCACTATAGCAACTTTTTCATGTTTTCTTTGAAAAATTACTATTTTTATTATACAGCCACCCACGCCAAATCGATATGGTGGTGCTCAGATTTTCATGAAAAGAGGTAGATTTCTCGCGTAACTTTCGAAATGGTCCTAAGTAACAAATGTAAACAAATAGAGTTAATGGATGCACACCATTAGTTCTCAATCATTGAACGCATTGCGAAAACAACCGTTCAAGTATCATTCCTTTTCACCTTTTTATCACCGATACAAAATATGTCCAATGTACAGATTCTAATTTTAAGCACTCAACTGCTACTTCGGACGCCACTTTCCTATGACGCTCGGTACGTCCGAAGTAACAAAACAATCAAAAGAACACGAAGTCGCACTTCGGACATTTTGAGTTTTTGTTATTTTCGGGTGTATATACCGTTTTTAGTGCAATTCTACGAATGATAACAATAAAGATCTGCCTTTAGCACGCAGTGCAAGTGTTTGGAACGTTGTTCAGTAGTTATTTTCAAATTTTCATCGTGCAACGTAATTTGTCCAATGTACAAAGCCGTTAGTCAAAACGTCCAATGTAACATTTTTCGCTCTGAGGCTTCAATTTCAAACTAAAATCACATTACAACAGTTTCGATTGGTTTTCCAGAGTTATTTTTGGCTGATAGTGGTAAAAGTAGTGATAAATATCGATACCTTCTGAAAAAATTCGCGGTCTTTAACTTTGTTTTTCTCGAGTTGATGTGAATGTTACATAGGATAGAAGTTACGCGAGATTTGATCTTTATCTTATCGTATTTTTTTTATTTTTTTCGTTAGAGTGACCATTTCCATTTTAGGGTGGTCCGAAAAATCATTTTTTCCACTTTTTTTCCAAAAATTTTGAACTTCTTTTCACGTTTTGTGATCATGGATGAAACGTGGATCCATTACCACACTCCTGAGTCCAATAGGCAGTCTGCAGAGTGGTTGACAAGCCATGAAAGTCGGCCAAAGCGGCCAAAAGACCATCGGTCGGCCGGGAAGGTTTTAGCCTCCGTTTTTTGGGATATGCATGACATAATTTTCATCAATTACCTGCAGAAGGGAAAACAATTACCGAAGAGTATTATGCAGCGTTATTGGACAAACTGAAGGTCGAAATAAATATGCCCCATATGCCCCGTTGCATACATCCTTAAATGCGATGGCCAAGTTGGACAACTAATGATTCCAATTGGCTGCTCACTCACCATATCCTCCAGACTTGGCCCCCAGCGATTATTATATGTTACCTCGAGCGCTCCAGGCTCCAGGGAGAGAGATTCACATCGAATGAGGAAGTCATTGCAGAAACTGAGGCATATTTCGAAGACTTAGACGTTTCGTACTACAGAAAGGGAATCGAAATGTTGGAAACTCGCTATACCAAGTGTATTACCCTCGAAGGAAACTATGTTGAAGAATAAATACAGCTTTGCCCAAAAATTATTGTTTTCGTTAAAAATCCCGGGACCTATCAGCCCATGTAGTAGCATCAGATTTTTCATTTATAACGAGAAACGAAACATCTATGAGCATGGATCAACGGAAGTTTTTTTCAGATGTTGAAACAAAGGAACTTACATCCGAGGTGGAAGTGTTCAAGACGCCGATGAAGGATATATTCCCTGACCTGAACGTCATTCGACGTTCATGATGTCTAATGAACGTCTTCGACGTCATTAGACATCTTGAACATTATTCTCAGATATATTCTCCCGAAGCATTTTATTCTAACATCGAAACGGCGCTACGAATTTTATTAATGTAATTTCCTTAGACATTCCAGATCTGTCTACTGATCAACTTCTTACCCGTATTCTGTAATCCGATCGAGTCAGAATTATCCGAACGGATTGCAATTTTGCATTCTGCAATCCGTTCGGCTCAAAACCAATGAAGTTGTCCAAATGTGGCAACCTTGCCATACAATTCGACATAGCCAACATTAAGCTCCGTGTTCCATTTATGTGAACCAAAAATGGTTATGGATTTTCGGGTGGAATAAACACGCTTTTAAAACGAATATTTTAAATGAAAAATTAGCTCTTCATATCAAATGTGTTCTATGTAAAGAGGTAATACAATCTCTACAAGTGGGAAAAATCGTGAATGAAAATCGTGTCTGGTGATGACTTTATATTATAAATAAAGTTGGTGGAAATGCAAGGAAATTCATAGAAAAAAAACAGGAAGTGGGTTATATCTATGGTATAACCGCAAGGGTGACGTAGGACTATCGTTGATTTAGAGATCATTTGTTTGAAGTTGAATCTAAATCCATCCTGAATGAATGAATAAATAAATATTAGGGTGACTTCAAAAACGAGAGTGTTACGTTGGAGACTCAAGATTTTATGCATCCAATATTGGATACAAAAAATCTTGTTCTGTAGAATAATCTTCAGAAGCTTTCCTGCTAGCTGCACTTGATTGACAAATCACAAAACCAAATGTATGTGGTCGCAGTATTATATGGATAGAAAACATTAAAATAAACTCGCTTGAATGTAATTTTCAATTCCAAGGGGAACTGGTAGATTATTTTTCAGCAACGATAATTTTTTTCCAGGTTTCCTCTCGATAACCAGCAAACGAAAAGAGTTGCGCGCGTGTATGTGTGTGTGTGGCGGCTGCTTCTATGTCTTCCCGAGGAATCGTATTTCGATGCTGATACTCTCTTGGTCACGAGAGTATCAGCATCGGCTTTTCTGCGCTCCCTCACAGTTAAAACAAACTGATTGCATTTCAGGTCAGGTCAGGCCAGGTAATGAATCCCTCGATCCCTCGCCGTTCAGCTCGTTCAGTAACGATGTTGTCTTGTCGATGTCCTCAGGCGTCGTGCACAAATTACGTAACGCTCGGATTTTTATTTTGAACCACCTCTCCCCCCCCTTTCGTAACGCAATTTCCTATCTCTAATAAACAGAAAGTAACGCAACATCTACCCCCTCCCCCCTTATCGCGTTACGTAATTTGTGCACAACGCCTCACGAAAAATGAATCGGTTTCACCACCAGAATATCATTTCAGTATGCTTTCGTGCGTGATTGAATCGAGAGAAGGTGTGGTTTACGATGGCAATTTGGAAGGCAAACTAGAGGAGAATGAACTCTCTGAGTATGAAAATTTCGGCGACTGAGCAATAATCGATTGAAAATTATATAATTTTCGCGATACGAAACATTTTCCGTTTTTCATGTTATGCATCCAATATTGGATACGAAAATATCCTACTGATGGGAAAGAATAATCTTCAGAAGCTTTCCAGCTAATTACACTTGATTGAAAAATTACGAAATCAAATGTATTTGGTCGCTGTGTTCGCCATATAATTAGAAAACATTAAAATAAACTCTTTCGCATGGATGTATTCTTCAATTCCCAGGGAACTGGCAGATTATTTTTCAGCAACGATTAGATCTTTCCGGAATTTTCTCGATGCTGTATGGCATCCAAACGAAAATTCTCGTTTCAGTTTGGCCTGCAAAAAACTTTTCTAAACTCTAATCCATCAAATTGGGAGCCCTGAAAAGGGCCGATGATTATATGCTAAGCTAATATAGCACCCTCTCCTTGGATTCGATGGGCCAGCTGAATGTCCTTGGGCATGATGTGACGCGTTTTGCGTGGATAGCACACAAATTTGTATCTTCGAATAAGCCTCCTGCAGCGTCATAACCGCGGAACTTTGGAAGCGCAAGTCGGTTTTGAAGTCCTGAGCAATTCCACGATCCAAAAGCTGCAAAGGTAGCTTGCGGATCAGCAATTCGGTCGACTTCCGATAGCGATGAATTTCACGCAAAGTTCCCGGTCGATAGCTATGTGGCTTCTTCACCTATCCTGCGGCTGGTGCGCTTATCCGAGCTGCTTTCGTGTGCCTTACCACTGAAAGATTAACCTGCTATCTGCTTGGTACCAAATAAACGAGTCGTCACGGTGCGAGAGTAGAGTAAGAAATGAACGAAAGCAAAGGAAGCGTCATTTTATAAACCATAAAAGTATAGAATCTAAACCCCACCCTTATTATATTCGTTGCTTACCCTGAGAGAGAAACGAATAACATCGAAGTAAGTATACAGTAGGGGGTCTTCGTAGCCACTTGGTTACGCGTTCGCTTACCAAGCGATCGATCGTGAGTTCAAACTCAGGGTCCTCAATTGACCATCTTTGTGTTGGTATAGAATAACTACGTCCACGCAACCATCATCAGCGATGGAAATCGATCCACGGTGGAACAAAGATCGATTCATCCATACAACTGCTCTGTTCTGCAAGAAACATCGGGCTGCTGTTCTATAAATAGCCCAACAATGATCAATATCAACAGTCTCCGCTGTCCGGTCTGCTGAACAATGGATGAACAGAAAGAATAACCTTACGCCTAAATGGCTACTACTGTATAATTTATCATAATGTAATGGAACAGAAAACTTAACGCCTACATGGTTACTACTTATTACTGTGTAATTCACAATTTATAGAAACATTAACATATGTACATGTACACGATTAAACCCGGCTCTGTTACAGCTAAATGCTAATGAGCCTAATAAATAAATGGGATGAAAAAAAAGAAGTATACAGTAATGTATTTGAATCCGGACACTTTGCGTTACATTTAATACCATACCGCAGCCACAACATTTTCTGAATTAATGCGATTGATAAGTAACTATCAAGAAACTATCAGTAACTAAAGGGTGTGTCACATCAAATTGCATCACGGAAAAAACGCTGTAGAAATTCGCCCAGTAGACCGATCCTTTTGAAAATTTTAGACAGTAAAATAAAAACTATTAAACAACTTTTGGCATTTTATTTTTATTCATACTTCGAACCCAAGCCCGTATGCTCGCACCTTCCTCTTTACCCCGTCCATAAGGTTTTGTACAACGTCAGGTGGTAGTTTTTTTTGAACAGAAATCCATTTTCTCTTGAAGTCCGCCTCCGATTTGACAACTTTTGGGTTCTTCCGGAGGGCCTGCTTCATAATCGCCCAATATTTCTCTATTGGGCGAAGCTCCGGCGCGTTGGGCGGGTTCATTTCCTTTGGCACGAAGGTGACCCCGTTGGCTTCGTACCACTCCAACACGTCCTTTGAATAGTGGCACGAAGCGAGATCCGGCCAGAAGATGGTCGGGCCCTCGTGCTGCTTCAATAGTGGTAGTAAGCGCTTCTGTAGGCACTCCTTAAGGTAAACCTGCCCGTTTACCGTGCCGGTCATCACGAAGGGGGAGCTCCGCTTTCCGCAAGAGCAGATCGCTTGCCACACCATGTACTTTTTGGCAAATTTGGATAGTTTCTGCTTGCGAATCTCCTCCGGAACGCTGAATTTGTCCTCTGCGGAGAAGAACAAGAACAACAACCGCTTTGACGTAGGTTTCGTCGTCCATTACCAGGCAATGCGGCTTCGTCAGCATTTCGGTGTACAGCTTCCGGGCTCGCGTCTTCCCCACCATGTTTTGCCTTTCGTCGCGGTTAGGAGCCTTCTGAACCTTGTATGTACGCAGGCCCTCCCGCTGCTTGGTCAGCTGGACGAATGAACTTGACAAATTCAGTTTATTGGCGACATCCCGGACCGAACTTCTCGGATCACGTCTAAACTGCTTAACTACGCGCTTGTGATCTTTTTCACTGACGGAGCATCTCTTTTTGCCGTTCTTCACCTTCCGGTCGATGGTTAGGTTCTCGAAGTATCGTTTTAGTACTCTGCTGACCGTGGATTGGACGATTCCCAGCATCTTACCGATGTCCCGATGTGACAACTCCGGATTCTTGAAATGAGTGCACAGGATTAATTCACGACGCTCTTTTTCGTCCGACGACATTTTTCCAAATTTACGAAAAATTGACAGTGAAGCATGGCCAACGTGATCTATACACTCTTATCTGATTATAAGCGAAAGCTGAAGATATAATTCCTAAAAATTAAATTTCTACAGCGTTTTTTCCGTGATGCAATTTGATGTGACACACCCTTTATATTAGCAACTATTAATCGCATAAATTCAACATGAAAAAAATGTTATGGCTGTGGTATGATATTGAATGTAATGAAAAGTGTCCGGATTCAAAAGCATTACTGTAAAAAAGAGTTAACTCGACTGAAATTTTTTCGGTTCGGCCTGAAAAAACGAAATTAAGAGCCCCCGCAGACTGCAGACTGACTTGTCGACCGATAGTTCGGTCGGCTTTTTAATCAGTACGGAGAAAAAAAGTCTGTAGTGTACAGCATAATGCACAGACGTAAGTATGAGCTTCCCCATCTCACATTCCAATAAGATTAATGGGTTTCCAAGTGGGCGCGCTACATACGGATACGAATGATTTCAATAACCTGTTTTCGAAGCTATCATTAAGCTATTGAAACAATTTTTCGACTCAATAAATAGCAATCATATAACTCTTGGACATTTTATCTTTTGTATGAAATGATTATCATACTGTTCCGTTGATCCGAAGCAGAATGAATCACGCTTAAAGAAGGAATGGATTTTTTCTTGGAATTTAGTCAGCAGAATTAATGCCCTTTCCCAACAATTAAAAACGACAAACGGTAAACAGTTTCATCAAAGTGATTTCTTCGATATGGGGATATATTCACTACATCATGTCATATATTTCATATTTTTCATTATGAAATCCATATCCATGGCACCTATCGGTATCGAATTATCATCGACACCACGATTTTCGCTAAATGCTCCTTTCAGTTCGGCCTGTAAAAAACTTTTCTGAACTCTAATCCATCAAATTTGGAGCCCTGAAAAGGGCTGTTGATTATAGCTAAGCTAATATAGCACGCTCTCCTCGGATACGATGGGCCAGCTGGATGTCCTTGGGCATGATGTGACGTGTTTTGCATGGATAGCACACAAATTGGTATCTTCTAATAAGCCTCCTGCAGCGTCATAACCGCGGAACTTTGGAAGCGCAAGTCGGTTTTGAAGTCCTGAGCAATTCCACGAACCAAATGCTGCAAAGGTAGCTTGCGGATCAGCAATTCGGTCGACTTCTGATAGCGACGAATTTCATGCGAAGTTCCCGGTCGATAGCGATGTGGCTTCTTCACGCTTCCTGCGGCTGATGCGCTTATCCGAGCTGCTTTCGTGGTGCCTTACCACCGAAAGACTAACGAAGATACCAATTTGTGTGCTATCCATGCAAAACGCGTCACATCATGCCCAAGGACATCCAGCTGGCCCATCGTATCCGAGGAGAGCGTGCTATATTAGCTTAGCATATAATCAACGGCCCTTTTCAGGGCTCCAAATTTGATGGATTAGAGTACAGAAAAGTTTTTTACAGGCCGAACTGAAAGGAGCATTTAGCGAAAATCGTGGTTTCGATAATAATTCGTTACCGATAGGTGCCATGGATATGGATTTCCTTATGAAGAATATGAAATACATGACATGATGTAGTGAATATATCCGAAGAAATCACTTCGATAGTCGACAATCTTCGGCAATCGATAGTCGACTCTAATTTGCGCTGGGTAATTTCCTCGGAGGACTCGATTCCTCCTTTGAGCATTAATAATCTCTTTCTGGCAAAACGATGTGGTATGAATCACATTATTTGAATGATAGAATGAAGAAGTTTTCTGCCAATTTCCTTCAACCTCCAAACGTATCTTTCTCCCGTTTGTCGTTTTCGCGTTCGCTAATCCTCTCTCACAACACCCATTTCTAGTTTGAGAAATTGTTGAGTAAACATTGTTTGCCAGTGCGCGTAGAGCGGGAATTCCTAAAGATTCATTGCACCTCTAATAAATTGCCGAAAGACGTGGTCTTACGTTGATCGCACTTGATTGAAAAAATCCAAAACGAAATGTATTTGGTCGAAGCATTATATGAGTAGAAAGCAAATAATCGCTCGAAAATGACTTGATTTTCGCGATGTGAAACATTTTCCGTTTTTCATGTTATGCATCCAATATTGGATACGAAAATTTCCACTGATGGGGAAAAAATATTCAGAAGCTTTCCTGTTAATTGCGATTGATTGAAAAATAACAAAACCAAATGTATTTGGTTGCAGTGTTATATGGATAGAAAACATTAAAATAAACTATTTCGCATGAATGTATTTTTCAATTCCCAGGGGAACTGGCAGATTATTTTTCAGCAACGATGATAGCAACGAGAATTCCGCGCGTGTATGTGTGTGTGTGTGTGTGGCGGCTGCTCCGATGTTTCAAGCGGAACCGTGGCATCACTCTCCTCCTGATGGATTCCCTTTTGGCCTTAGGTGCACAAACAGGCTCTTGGTGACACCGTTCATCAGCGCTTTCATGATAAACGAAATTAGCTTCACAACAACAGCGACAACATGCTCCAATCGCTGTTCAATCATAACTGAGTGGGTTTACGAGCGGCGCTCGCTTATATACCGATTTTTGATTTCAATAGCCTGTTTTGAAAGCAATTTTAATACTATTGAAACAAGTTTTTGGATGAAAAAGTAACAAGTATATGACGCGTAGACATTTTATCTTTCAAATGAAGTGTTTATCATACCATTTCGTTCAGTTGTTTAAGAGCTATTAACGCTCAAAATCTCGGTCTCCAGCGTAACGCTTTCGTTCTCGAAACTTTGGTTTTACACCCCGGTATAGAAATGAAAGACGTAGTCCTACGTCAAAAGCTAAGTTAGGGCCAGGACTGTGTCTTCTATGTATTCATAAAATATCGAGTAATCATTTTCAATTATTCATTGTTAAAATCAATTTGAATTTGCTTCCGGGTCTGTCAATCTGATGGAGAGTAAATTGCTCCACAAATACGGATGAATCTTTGAGGTTTGAGTTGCGACAAGGCTAAGCTGCCACATTTACATAGAACGATTGAATTTGAGAGGAACGGATTTAAGAATGCAAAAGATGAATTCGATCGAAGCGTGAGGTCGAGTTTCAAACCAATCGGCTTCTGGGATATGGGTGACTGTTCGATATTGTTACCACAAACATGGTTCATGCGTAGATCTGAAACTTTCAACGCCTTGCATGGCGGATGTAACAAGTTCAAGGCGATTACCTAAAGATTGTACCAACGACACGATCACAAGCGTACCCTGATGTCCAATATATCAAGGAAGAAATACAGACAATTGCAGACATTCATTCACAGAAATCAACAATGCAGACATTGAATCTGGCAATCGTTGGGCAGTACCATATTCGCCTCAGCTGAGCAAAACACTCAAATATATCTGAAATATATCAGTATTTAAAGTTCAGAATACCGATGTGAATACTCTATTGAATGAAAACAACGAAAAATGGCGCTACAAAATAGGCAAGTATATCAGCTCCTTTGAAGTTGTTGACGTATCGCATTTCATGAACAGTTTGAAATCTAACTGTCCATCTTGAAAACGGCAAGCGCGTGTTTTCCACCGAGACAACAATCGAACGAAATTGATATTGATTTTCTTCATTTCACTTTTCTACTTTACGACAAAAATATTTTAATTTTTTCACCTTACGTTTAACCTTTAAGAGATCAAACAAACGTTAATGAAATACATTGAATCAAGAAACATTATACACATTTTCGTGCAAATCTTTCAATTCGTTCAGTTTTGTTGATCACATTCGATTAATTTTATAGATCGTTGAAACATTCAAACATGTTTACAATACATTATATATGTTTCATTTAACACCCGAAAGATTCATTAGAAATAATTTATATGGCAGAACAACGTTTGCCTGGTCAGCTAGTTTAGACATTCATTTGAGCTTATTGGCGACTGGGGACTTTCAGATCAATCATTCAGTTTTTACAAATTTCGAATTAAAAGTTGTGTTATTTGTTGTAGTTACCACCAACACAATCGATTTCGGTTTTTTTGTTACAGGTCTTAAAGACGCTGAATACACTGCGTTTCACAACTGTAGAACCACTATTTTTTCTGAGTTTCTTGAGATATGTAAGAAGTCGGTTGAATTGAAGTATGAGGTGTAGAATACAATAACTATCTTCATTTATAAGACTGGCCATTTCAACTTTATTGTTGTGTTCAAGCGCAAAACATTCAAAAAATTATAATTCCAGTGTTCCATAACTATAGAACCAGATGGAAAAACTCTCGCTACTTTACAAAATTAACGCCAATTTAAGATGAATTACGATAAGATTCTTATTCCTAGGTCATCCTTAGTTCTCAATCAGTTCAAATAACCCACTCGGAGTAGTTTCGATCAAGCTGCGCCATGTTGTAACAGTTCGGTTGAAAAGTTCACAAGGTTGACGTCTAGATGGCGTCTCTGGCAAAAATCTACTTGACTATCACAAAGCGCCATCTTTCAATGGATACGTGACAGAAATCGGTTGATTGGTTCGTGAGTTACAGCATTGAGAGGGAAGCAACTTTTGTTATTGTGAAAAAAATGGAAAAATCCGAATTTCGTGTATTGATTGTAAAATTGAATGAATTGGTCTTCGAATTGCCTCCGCATCCACCGTATTCTCCAGATATGGACCCCAGCGACTATTTTCTGTTCACAGACCTGAAAAGAATGCTCGCTGGCAAGAAATTTAAGACCGATGATGAAATGATTACCGATTTGATTGAGGCCTGCCTATTTTGAGGAAAATCCAAAAGAGTGCTATAAAAATGGTATAGAAAAGTTGCAAGATCGCTATAATCTGAATTCCCTATTCATTAAACTATGCCATAACCTTCCGGATTTTATGAAATGATGCCAAATTACCCAATCATTGAATTGTTTTTGATGCAAAAACAGCAGTAAATGATGCTGAATTACTTCGTTGCACTTCCGACTGTTCATTCGTGTTGATGGTAAGCTATGTAAACCATAAAAATCCCTTTTTCAATACTGCGAGTCCAAAAACTAAAGTGGAAGCTAATCCCATGGGTTTCTCTATTCCAGGAGAACTTCTTTGAAAACTTCAACTTGAATAGAACTTCTTCATACTGGAAGTATTTACGGAACGTGTCATTTAATTTTTCAACTCGTAACTTTGCAGGCGGCAGTTTGATGGTTTAGGGAGAATTTTCTCAAAAAGGCCTGGTCTAGATAGCTCACCATCAACACGAATGAACAGTCAGAAGTGCAACAAATGACTTCAGAATCATCTACTGCTGTTTTTGCATAAAAAAATTGATAATTGGGTAATTTGTCATCAATTCATAAAATCCGGAAGGTTATGGCATGATTTAATGCATGGGAACTTCAGATTCTGTACTAGTCAGCTTGTTTACCAAATCAAAATCAAAAATCAGGAACTTCTGAGGAGTGATCGGACGAATAGTAGATGAAGCTTACAAGCAGTATGAGTGATTTGAAAAGTTTAAACGAGCAGTATCCTCTGTGTTTACACTGTGTGATACACACTATAACATGGCGCAGCTTGGTCGTAACCACCCCGAATTGGTTATTTGAACTGATTGAGAACTATGGATGACTTACGAATTAGAAACTTATCGTAATTCATGTTAAATTGGCGTAAATTTTGTGAAGGAGTGAGAGTTTTTCCACCTGGTTCTATAGTTATGAAACGCTGGAATCTTAGTTCTTTTTGAATATTTCGCGCCTGAACACAATAATAAAGTTGAAATGGCCAGTCTTTTAAATGAAGATAGTTATTGTATCCTACATTATAAACTTCATTTCAACCGACTTTTTACATATCTCTGGAAACTAAGAAAAAATGAGTGGTTCTATAGTTGTGAAACGCAGTGTTTTACTGAATCTGAGTATATTATGAACAAAGAGTTCCCGGTGCTAACAGTAACAGAAGTCGATAGAAGAAGGTGAGCTTTACATAAAATTACGGTGAATTATTTGATACTCCAACTTCCGTCCGAATGACGAATACGCCATTAAATAACACCGAAGTAACAGATATAATGCCAAAATCATGTTCACTTCAATCATCTGTGCAAACAGAGTGTCAGCGTGTTTTAATCAGGGTGTCAGTATTCAGATGAGATGTCCACCCCATCGTTTAGGATGTGTTTCGTTACGAAACCGAAGGAGTTGATTCGACTTTATAATTGCGTGGCTCGAAACCAAACAAACAACACAAACATAACTCTATGATTTCCTCCGCTGGAACGGTTCACTCGCTAATAAAAGTTGACATCAGACAAAATGGGAATTCATCGGCGACAGATGTTGGGGGAGGGGGGAAAGTCAAGAGGCACTTGATTGAATTTCCTGCTTTTCGGCGCCTACTCGCGCATAAATCTCAGTTACCACGGAAGCACCGACAAGATGCCTTCGGTTGGTGGGACAAAAGATTTCCTAGGATCCTGGCTGACGTCTCAATAACACAGCATCCCTTCAAGCGGGAAGCTCTCTTTCATTTGTTCGATTATTTATTTATTTCGCGAACTGGGCGAAACTACTTTTCCACCGAATCAAAAGAAGATAAATTTTGCTCGCATCGGACGAACGAAGAACATGGCTCACTCCTATCCGTTTGATTTATGCCCATTCTTGAGTACTATTGCTGGCGTTTTTACTTGCGTTTTTTTTTCCTTCAGCAGGAGTAAGTAATTCAACAATGACAGCCCAGAGGGGATGACGATGTGTCTTTCTTGGTTTCCCCGGACGAACCTTAAGGATTTGTCCTCGTTGTTATGTGAGCGAAGAATTTCCAATCAACGTTCGGTTGTTGAATAGGGAAAGGGAATTCACGGGATAAAAAAGAATCGTGAAAACAATTAGTTACAACAAGTTTGAAATCTGATTTATAAGTTTGTCCGATGCTGAATTTCATTAATAAAAACAGGATGAAAAAAAAAACAAAAACATGGAAGAGGGTTGCAACAGTACGCACCAACTGTTACCGTTCAACCCTTTCTTCAGTGCAAATAGAAGAAGAAAAAACAGAAGCTAATTATTGAATTCACAGCAGAATTCCCTCCCGGGAGTAATTAGGGATTCTGCTCAGTGAGCCGTGAATAAATCTTGAGAATTTTCCAATTTTCAAGAATTTTGTGCTTCAATTAGCATGCAGCTCAGGATCAAACTTTTTTTTACTCCTCTTTTCATTTCGCATATTTGCTGTTTGTCAACAAATATATAATTTTGCCATTATTGTTTGGTAACCTTATCCCCGATGCATATGTCAACATTTTGGATGCCCACAATTGTCCCCTATCATTGGAATCTATTCTCAACTCAATTTCTACGAAATTACCACAATCAGGGCTTTTTTTGGCTAGAAAACGCATAATCATTTTTAAAAGGGGGAGGAAGCGAACTTGGAACAACATATCCATTACCTCAAAATCAATTGTTGCTGTACCAGGCTGCTGGGAGCATGCGGTCGGACATCCGAAGTTTGATCCGAAATTGATTTCGACATGTCAAAAAAGAAGAAGAAAAAAACGGAAAAACATAAATCCCACTTTCAATTTGGGATTATAAAATCATGCAATGCACAAAACAAAAGCCGAAAATGTCAATCCACAAAGTAAAAGTCCTTGTGCGTTGGTCCTCCGCTGGGAGGAGAATCTATGAAAGCCTATTTATTAGCTGTGATGGCATTAAATTACCCGCCGTTGTTTATCGCTGATGCGGCTGTTGCTGTTTTGGGTTTTGGAAGGGCTGAGGAGAGAGCCAGAGGAAGTGTCACTCAAGCGTCACGCGCCGTGAAATGACAAGCAATACCGGCGCGATAAGACGATCGGATGGCGATTTTATGATAATTTTTTGTGCGAATAAATAACAGCCTCTCGTTTATAATCGGTTGTTTAATGGGGTTTTAAAATATGATGTTAAGTCGGGAACACGCAAGGACTTTCACACGAAATTTGTGGTCGCCTCTCGCTGAAAGCGTGAATAATGGTTAAGGTTTAAATCCTTTTTTATGGCATTTCTGCTCGATAAGGGCGAATGTTATGGCGAAATTATGATAATAGCAGAATTTACAGAAAGCGCAAAAATTTTCCTTCAAATGGAGTTCTGATGTGTCTTAGCTTAAAATTATTCTCATTACGTAAATATATTATGTGATGACATCCACAAAATTCGGTAGCTATCAACGTGAAAAGAATGCGCATTTGACTAATTTCCTATAGGTATTATCAATCTCGAAAAATCGTGGTGGATAGAATGTTTTTGTTCACGTTCACGTTCATATTAAAAGTTTGTCAGTAAACGTGAAGTAAGCTTCAAAAAAGTAATTCGGATAAAATATACAGTTGTTCATGAATCAACCCGAAGCAACGAAGTTTTTCAACTCATGCAGAGATCCGATAGAATAAAACTGCATCCATATAGAAATTTTCACTGAAAACACGAGAGTTGCATAACATATACTTTTACAGTTCACGGTGAAATAATTTTCAGAATGCCTTGGGACATTCGAACGTGAACATGAACGGGGGAATATTTTGACGTCTATATTTACCACTGTTTCCACGTTCACGGTGAATTCACCAACATCTCGATTCCACGGTGGAAACTCAGAATCGTAGTGAACTATTGAATTATTTTTTATCAATATGAATTGTGTTTAAATATGTTTTTCCACTAGAAAATGTTTGTTCCTGTCGTTTCAAGATGTTTTCCCCAGGATTTATATATGGACTGATGAATTATTAACAAAAAAAAGTTTGTTCACGTTCACTAGAACTCTAAACCGGCCTTAACTGAGAACAGTGGAACACAGGGTTGCCACATATACAGAACATTCTGTATTTACAGATTTTTCGCCAAATTTAAAATACAGAATCTGTATATACAGAATTACAGATTTTCGGCAAAAATACAGAGTTTACAGATTTTTTCAAAATTCAATTTTGAATTTAAATATTTATTTATAAAAAAGTTTTGAGTGAGTTTTCAAAACAAATCAAACCAATCCCATACCAAAAAACAAAACATCATCATTTTACTCGCTGCGCCATCTGGTTTCAATTCTAAGGTAAATTCGTCAATTGACGAATTTACGCAAAGCTGAATCAGCTCATGCGATACCTACATTAGAGCTCAGAACTACAAAAGTGACGTTTTAACCATTAAATGTCATCAGTAAATGGTAAGAAAATTATATTTTTGTCTATTTACAATGGTCTCAACACCCAATGGGACCAAAGTCATAGATAATCTTCGAAATGTTTATGTTTGATAGTGAATATAGGTTATGAATACTAACTTCCGGACATTTTTCAGAAGCTCAAACTGTGAACAATGACGATGCAATCGATATCATATGAAATTGATTGATATAATTGATTACGCAGGTACATCTTTCCGGTCGATACGAGAAGGATCTGCAATATTTGAAGCGCAACAAATGCCACCCATCATTTACCTAGTGAAAAAAATGTTATTATAACACTTGTACCTATCATTCGTCATATGTTATGAATGAAACAATGTAAAATGATTATTTTCTAACCTTTTAGCGTAGAAATAATACTTGAATCCGGGAAAGTAACAGAAAGTTTCTGATTTTCCAAAATAAATCAAACCAATCCCATACCAAAAAAACAAAACATCATCATTTTACTCGCTGCGCCATCTGGTTGGTAAATTCGTTAATTCGACTGGGAAAAATGAAATGATATAGTCGAGTCAGTAGAGGGAGATAGTGACTAAACGCCCGACTGGCTGTTCAGTCGTTTTGGCGGAGAAACTGCGTGAAGAAGCCAAAAGTCATTACTGACCTTATATATAACAGAGTAGCACATGTTTTGCAAGTGGTGAAAGTGTGTTCAAACAGAAAAATAAAAGAATTTATGTCTGTCTGTCTGTCTGGACTCGGAAACTACTGAACCGATCGACATGGAAATTGGTATGTAGGGGTTTTTGGGGCCGGAGAAGGTTTTTATGATAGTTCGAGACCCCTCCCCCTTTTAAAGGAGGGGCTGTCATACAAATGCAACACAAATTTCTACATTACTCGAGAATTAATCAAGCAAACGAAACGAAATTTTGCATGTGAAGGTTTCAGGGGGCACCAAACGTTTCTATGGTGAATAGCCATACAAATGAAACATAAATTTCTGCATAACTCGAAAAATAATCAATCAAATGGAGCTAAATTTGGCATGTGAAGGTTTAAGGGGACACGAATCGTTTCTATGATGAATAGACACTCCTCCTCCTCTCTAAGAAGGGGCTGCCATACAAATGAAACACAAATATCTGCAGAACTAATCAAGAAAATGGAACCAAATTTGGCATGTGAAGGCTTAAGGGAGCAATGAATGTTTCTATGGTGGTTTGACACTCCTCCCCCTCTGTAAAGAAGGGAGGGGACTGAATAATTCCAGCACTAATCAAGCAAATGGAGCTTGATGTGATAAAACGCACTCCTATATCTTTTTCTATCATTTATTCAATGTAACGGAGAATGTTATTGGCAAGTGGTTGAAAAATCTTCGAGAATTGTGCCTGAAAATAATCTGATATAATGAAGAGTTTTGGTTGAAGTACTAGGAAGTTTATAGTAAATGATAATTTTAAAGGGTAGATTAATCAATCAACAGCTCTGCGATTGGAACCATGAACGTGCGCTTAGTAACAAAACGTGAATGTGATAACGAAAAATAAATTATGGGCGGGACGAAGTGTGCCGGGTCAGCTAGTAGCATATAATTTTGGAATAAAAACAACACATTAAAACACATTGTTTAGTAAATATCTGAAGTTTACAAAAAAATAATCTTGTTCATCTTTCACAATCTAAAAAGTTACACATCACTACTTTTTCAAGTAAAAAGTAGAAGGGTCTAGGGGCACGGACGGAGGTTTGACGTAGGACTGTGATTGTTCAGAACAGTTTTTGACGTAGGACTACGTCTTCCATTTCTGTACCGGGGTGTAAGTTCAAATTTTCGAAAACGAGAGAGTGACGCTGGAGTGCAAGGTTTTGCACGTTAATACCTCGTTACAGGCTGAATGGAGCGGTATAAGAATCACTTCATCCGAAAGATAAAATGTCAACGAGTTATATGATTGTCACTTATTGGTCCAAAAAAGTTTCAATAGCTTAAAAATTGCTTTGAAAGCAAGCTATTGAAATCATCATTGCTCATTGATGATGATTGGTGATCGCAATGTGTTCCCGAACACGGACGCAAAATCTAAGCACCTGGAGAAACTGTCATAGCGAATACATGCAAGCTGCGACTTCTTTTGCTCGCTTGCATTAGTTTTCGGGAAACCATAGCGGACACATGCAGGGCGTGAGTACTTTTACTCGCCTCAGTGTCTGTTCTGCTTTCGCAGGGAATAGTCATGAAAAATTGCTTGCGTGTGAATGCGTCCAAGCGAAGGAATATTCGCATTTATGCATTCGACTTGGTGTTCCCGTGATGCAATCCAATTGACGAATTTACGCAAAGCTGAATCAGTCCATGCGACACCTACATTAGAGTTCAGAACCACAAAAGTGATGATGTTTGTTTATTCTATGCACTGAAGAGCAAGATTCGGTCGTGATTATTCATTTTATTTCTATTTAGACTCATTTCAACCATTAAATGTCTTTAGTATATGGTAAGAAAGTTAGGGCTTTGTATATTTACGATGATTTCAACACGCGATTGGACCAAAATCGTTGATAATCTTCGAAAATTTTGAGTTTGATAATGGATACAGGTTATGAATACTGTGGATGTTGTGATGAAATCGATATCACATTAAGTTGGATTATATCAATGATAATGTAAGGGCCGATACAAGAAGGATTTGCAGTATTTTTAGCGCATTAAGTTGGATTATATCAATGATAATGCAAGGGTCGATACAAGAAGGATTTGCAGTATTTTTAGCGCAACACATGCCACTTATCGTTTATATAGTTGAAAAAAAAGTTACAACCCTTATTAGCTTATTAGCCATCCTTCAAAATCTACATACCACATTGTAAAATGGCGAATTTTATGCAAGGTTATATAGACTTCATTTCGTTTTCACCGTGAAGTGGCGCCCTCAGTTTCTATTCTGCGCATGGAGTGATCATGAAAAATCTCGTATTATTCTCACGAAAACAAAAGTGAATCATGTATCAAACATCTTCAGTTGTTTTTACAAGGCCACTCAAATTCCATCGGTTCCACCAACAAGTTCGAAAGAGTTGCCTTCTATGTTAATAACAATTTCATACTTTTACTCATAAAACCACAACATAACAAGAAAACTTTCAGCATCTTTCAAAATATTCATTCATTCATTCATTTAGAATTGATTCAGATGCAATTTCAAATAAATGATTACCGAGCCAACGGTAGTTCTACGTTTACCTTGCGGTTATATCACAGATATAACCCGCTTCTTGTTTTTTTTTAAATTGTAATTCTGAAAAGGGCCGCTCGTTATATGTACTCATAACCTACAAACGGTTTGTAACGAACGAAAAAAGAAAATAAGCCTCTGACTGGAAGTTCAACTGTCTAACTGAAAATGATTAATGAATATCAGTGTGACACATAACAGGGTGGAATGGTAGATGCATTTAATGTGGATCGGTAAACAAAAAAAATATATCGTCATTGATTACATTGAATATGAAGTTTATGGGGAAGAAACAAAAACCAGTTGAAAATACTTAGGATTTCGTGATATTTTGATGTAAAATATACATGAAATCATGAAGTCTTATTTAAGGCATCGGGAGCATTAGCTTTTTCTGTGAAATAATGTTCGTTTGCAGACTATCACAATCATGTCGCATTGGTTCTACTGCTTAATCTATCATAGAAGAAACTGAGTAATTGAGAATTATGAGTATGAGTCATGACGATTATTAATATTTAATTCCGTTTCATTTTTGTGATGCGATGTAATGCCGATATCAATAAGTCCTCGTTGCCGCAGGCCGGAAGACACTCGCTTAAGATGTTCGTCACCCCGTCATATACAGAAGTCATTTGCTAACTTTACTATCGTCAACTGGACTTATCTATAACAGAACGTACGTTAACTCGGCTGCAAAGCCGCTTTGTATCAATCGTTGCTTTGCTGAAATCTTGTATGAAATTTGAGTGATGCATGAAATCTTGCATCCGACTACTTCAACATGTCGAAAAAGGTCTTGCTAATTTGTTTGATAGAACGAATTATCGCACACAATTTTGTGTTGCACACAACGTTCATGGGAAGTTGAAAGAAAGAATGCATAACACATGATTTACCTTCGCATCCGCTCGCAAAACATACCTTTTTTATTTGTTAAATTGCTCACTCGTTTTATTATTTCCACTGCTGATGTCTAAGGCGAAAAAAAAAAGCTGGATAAATTTGCCGTTCAATGATATATATTATAACATATATCGTAAGAACGATTCTGCGTAATATGCATTTGAAAACTCTTAATAAACGTTACAGTTTTCGTAGAGTGATCCCCCTATATAGAAATCAAAGACGTAGTCCTACGTTAAAATAATTCTAAATTTAATACGACACGACTACAAAGGAATAAAATGCCTATATTTATTTATTAAAATGCCTTCCAGCCGTTATCAGATAGAGAGTAAATTGCCTCACAAATGCAAATGAATTATTTTGACGTTTGTTTTGCACCAAGGCAAGGTTGACACATTTGCATAAGGGTGAAGATTCGACGAAGTAACAACATTTCAAAGCATTTCATTACACCAAAAATTCGTCTATCCTTCTAAATTTGTGTACGCTTGAGTAAAAGCGTGATAAGATATGCCAACCATAGCCGTAGTATTGACATTGTGTAATATCGGTTAGTAAAAACAAATGAATCGATTTTTTTTACGCAAAATTCAAGGGTACATTTGGCATAGTTATTACGACCCAATTCAAGGTAATTCCATGATGCCTCCATCATAGAAACCCTCGATTGACTACAAAAGTGGGACTGTCGATTCTCACAAGGTTCTTTTGACAGCAAAATTCCAGATGATAATCACTCGGTTCACAGGGTGATTCAGAGTAACTGTCACTGATTTCAAAAACTATCCTGTTCAAGTGTACAATTCAAATATCAACATGACGTGTAAGTGTGTTTTGAAAATCATTTTACTTGTGCGCTTGAGACGCTATGGTTTCGAAAATCGATGTGGTAGTAAAGATTTTTTTTATTCCATCAGTTTACTTTAATAGGCTCATTTAGCAATTCAGCTGTAACAGAGCCGAATTCATTCGTTTAATTTTTTTCTATCTAAAGATAACTTTTGTTGTATATTACACTGTTACCATTTTTGGGCGTAAGAGTAATCCTAATCGAATGTTCACAGTTGGACTGTTCACAGCGGGACTGTTGATATGAGGCTTCCATTGTTGTGTTATTAATAGTATCAATTACCGATACAGCAGACCGAAAATGTGAGCAGTGAGGGGCTGGGATTACCGTCACAGGATGATTGTTGCGTGGAAGTAGTAGCTAGAATAACACACAAAGAAGGTCAGTTGAGGGGCCCTGAGTTATGAGCTCATGATCGTTCGCTTAGTAGCGGACACGCAACCAACAAGCTGCCGCGGGATGTTTTCTAGAAGCAGAATGCCAGTACTTTGAGTGAGCAGAATGTGTGGGATCCCCTTTTCGACTGAGAAAATGGTTTTGCCGCAAAATCAACATAACCAGAAAAATGATCCAATGTACACAGGAATGTTTCCAAAGATTACCCGGGCTAATATGACTATCCTAAGATCTCAAATAACTCTCGAGTGATGGTGGCATTACGAGATGTTTTGTTATGTCTTCATTTCCCTTGATCGCAACCTTCAAAAGCTGCTAAACAATGCAATTAAGTCTGTAAAACTGAATGAACTTGATTAAAACATTATTTCAAATTTCTTTTTTTTCGTCAATGTTTTGAAATTGGAAAATCTGCATTTTACGATTGCCAGTGAAAATAAATGTCCACTTTCTTAGACTTCTTAGACTTATAAACACATAAACCCGGCCCTAACACAAAACCATCAAATGCAGATTTTCCACCTCGACAGTTTTCGTTTTTTTCAAATTCTCTCTCCTAGATCAGATTATTCTCGGGAAAGCGCAATCAGAAAAGAGTTAATTTCTTTCTTTCCACCTTTCATGCTTTGCTATTTTAAGTCCTTTTTTAATTTTAATTTTGTGCTGTAAGCCTTCCTTTGTGTAACCAACTATTCGTCGCAGCTTGAAAGAAAAAACCAAAAAAATGACAGTATCATTGTTGATAATTATTGTCTCACCCTTCTACGCTGTTTTTTTTTCCTACTTTCACTCTTCCCACGACTGATACTTTTCATCGAGTGAATGGGTGGGAAATCCCTCTCGTCATCACTGAGCAGCTAGAGGTAGTGTAGAAAAAAACATGGAACACTTCAAGTAAATTTTTACGGCCACTCGGGTCTGTTTTGAACGCGACGCGGAGCTTTAAATAATAAAAATTACAATTAAAATGAAAATTATACCGAGGAAAAAAGGTGCTTAAGGACACTCTCCTGTTTTTGATTGGGATTTTATTACATTTCGTCCCAAACCCAGCGGTGGAAATCACGACAACCTGTGGCGCTCCCAATGAGGATTAATCTGTATTTTCATGGCCCGCTGCACATCAAATGAATCCGTCAGCTTCTGGGCCTACGGGAACACTATTAATCACGGTCACCGTTGTCTCCGCTTGGTGGTGGAAATGGAAGACATCTGCGAGTAACCATGGGCTGGGAACAAGTGAAATTGATGAATGCCCAACGCGATTTATTTCGCTTGCCGCACGGACCGAGAGAAGGATATCGATTGACAATTGGTCGGCCGGACGGAGTGCAGTTGTTCGCATCGTTTGTATTCATTCGTTTGTAATTAAGTGGAAAACTCTTTCCCTCCCAG
This sequence comes from Toxorhynchites rutilus septentrionalis, assembly GCF_029784135.1. NCBI lineage: Eukaryota > Metazoa > Arthropoda > Insecta > Diptera > Culicidae > Toxorhynchites > Toxorhynchites rutilus. The sequence continues at coordinate 7,670,907 of NC_073744.1, forward strand.
AAAAACACCCTCCCGGGAGGCCTTGCTCCTCGTACGAATTAGGAGAATCTCATCAATTTCGGCTCCGACCGATGCATTGTTAGATTCGTTGGACCGATATTAGATTATCCAAACATGGCGCACCGAAAGTGAAAGTCCTCGCCCTGTTTCTGGGAATGACTTGGGGCTGTCTCAACGGGAGAGGGAAATTAGCTGAGCCAAACAAAAAGATTGATGTACCTTTTCCGCAGGGGTTTCCCCCCGCTTCCCGTCCGAAGATTATTGATCACTTTTGTGGTTTGTCTTCGATGTTGGGTGCCCACTCGTTTGTTGTTTCGTTGTCAAGAGGTTCCTATCTCGATGTTCAACTTCAGCACAAGAGCTGAACGGAAATGCATGGAATTGATTTGCCTGAACGAATCGCTTTGATCTTTTGATTGGTTGATTTGAGTTAGAATCGAAGGATTTACATACAACGTGAGCGTCTGTTGAGGTAACCCTCGTACGGTACACTGATTGTTTGAAATTAGTTTTCTTCGAATTGTTCAGAATTGTTACAGGGTAGGCTGGTAAGTCGTGCACACATACAATATACACTCTGCTCAAGTTCTATAAGACCACCCTGATTATACTTCGTTGCAACACAAACAGTTAGAATTTCAACAAGATGCATTCAAAGATTGTAGAATTGTTATTTATTGTGCTTTTTTTATCCAAAATATATATTTTTATCAAGGCTTATATGGCGGCAGCCTGACGGGGCCAGGAGTTCAATATTTAGACAATGTTTGCTTACAACTACAGGGTTTTCCATTTCGGGCTTCCGAAAGTATACAGCCCAGCGCTGACAACCGTTTGACATAGCTGTCAACCAAAGCGTCATATCGTTAGTTGAATGTCTGACATTTTACAATATGGATCGTTTTAGCATCGCACAACGTGTTAATTTTATTAAATTATATTAGGCTGTCAAAAAAGTCCTGC